>NC_140173.1:11277587-11527587 GCF_963971535.1 Notolepis coatsorum | reverse complement strand
ACATGGGTACCTTAGTGGTGTAGTGTGTTGCAGTTCATTGTTGCAAATGGCTCCCCGCCCGCCACCTGCGCTCGCCGCGAAGCCCGCTATCTGAATCCTGATAGCCGCTTCATGATGCTTTGCGACTGGTAGCTTAGAGTTCAACTGGAGGTCATAATGCACTATAGCAACATTTACATTTACATTCAGTCATTTAGCTGACGCTTTTATCCAAAGCAAGTTCTGTACGACAAGTCAGCAGGAAGGGTGCAACTCTTTCAGCTGAGTAACAATGATTAAACAGTAGTACATTAGTATTAGTATTAGTACATTAGTATAGTAGGAGGAGGAGTGCATGGTACTGTAGTATAGGACAGTAAGAAGATTATTTTTTTTTTTTTTTAGATGTTGATTGAAGAAGTGTGTTTTTAGTCGACTGTGAAAGATTGGTTGGGATTCAGCTGTCCTGACTGTGGTGGGAAGTTCGTTCCACCATTGTGGAGCGAGGACCGAGAATAGGCGGCTTCTCTTTGATGACCCCCAGCAGCTCGGATAGGAGGAGTGGGTCTGAGGCGGCCAGAGGATGTAGAGCGGAGGGGTCTTGAGGGTGTGTAGTTAGAGACCATTGACCGGAGGTAGGCGGGAGCCGTTCGCTTCGCCGCGTGATATGATGCCAGATCGAGGACCTTGGAGCAACTTGGAGGCACACGTTTTTAGATGAGATGGCAAAACCAGTGCACACTGAACTGGGTTCAACCACGACTTGATGGCTGCTGACCTATGCTATGATCACAGCAGGGTTATAATAACAGTTCTGTGGCTGCTGACCTATGCTATCACTACAGGACATTTACTCTACCAGGGCCACCAGGAGAGCACATAACATCATTAAGGACAGTACACACACACACACCCTCAGCACAGACTCTTTAACCTCTTGCCATCAGGCAGGCGATACAGGAGTCTGAAAGCCCTCTGACAAACAGTTTCTACCCACAGGCCATCAGGCTGGAGAATGCTAGCTCCCCCACCTAGCCCCCCCCCCCACACTGTGAACTGTGATCCCCCCACCCCCCTCTTTTGCTTTGTGCCAGGCAGACACTCTGACCTGACTGCTGCTGTGACCTCACTGTCACCCTTCCCCCGAACTATGACAGTTTTTAACTGCTGCTGTGAGCCATTGTCACCTCCATTTTTATATTGTAAACTAGGGCTGCAACTAACGATTATTTTTTTGGTAGTCGACTAATCTGTCGATAATTTTTTCGATTAGTCGACTAATCTAACGATTATTTCTGTCACACCCTCCATCTCTGCTTCCTGTGGGCGCGGCTCCTTTTCCGGGCTCTTAGCAGACTTCTTAGCTTAACATAATAATAATAATGCAGGACCTCTTTAGGGGGTCTTTATTCAGCATGCAACGAACTGGACATGCAATTGGAGCGGCACACACACACCGGGATACACACACACACACATGCATTGTCTTTTTCTCAGTCGCCGAATGAATGAATGAATAAATTAATTAATTAATTAATGAAAACTTTATTTAACAGATTGCAGAATGGGTACAATACAGTACGGCTCAATACACACAATTGTTAAGGGGATGCAGACCAGAGAAAGACGTTTGTCTTGTTTCCATCAGGGTCCCCCATTTTCAATTCATATAGACATTTATGACATACACAACATACATGACATACATGACATTTATGGCATAGGGACATATAGGTATTTAGTACTGATAAACATTTGTGACATAAACGGTATTCAAATATACAGTACTGTTACCCCTAGATCCTGACAGAGTATATACATATGATGGGGAGGGGACTGTACATTAGGAGGGGGTGGGTGGGTGGGAGAGAAATATCCATACGGCGGGGAGGGAATATGTACATGCGGTGGGGAGGAGACTGTCTATTAGGAGGTGGTGGGGGTTTTGGGCATTTACGGTGGCCAGTTTCGAATTGCAGCCTCCCGTAGGTGCTCTTTAAGAGCGGTTTTGAATGTGGGCAGGGATTCACATTCCTTTACAGCTTTGGGTAGGGCGTTCCACATTGATGTGGCATAATTGCGAAACATGTTTAGTCCCTTGTTTGAGCCGAATCTGGGTTTAATGTGATTTGTTGAGCTTCCTCTGGTGTAGTGGTTGTGGTATTCACTGACCTTTGGGAAGTATTTTGACATGTACATGGGTACCTTAGTTGTATAGTGTATCTTGTAGACCAGGCCCATTGCAAGTTGCTGTACTCTGTCGTCTACTCTAAGCCATCCTAGGTTGTCAAAGTGGGCAGGGGTGAGGTGGGTTCTGGGGGTAAGGTCAAGTAGTAGTCTGACCAGTTTGTTTTGTGATGTTTGTAATTTTGTTTTAAGCGCCTTTGAGGTGCTTTGGTACCATGAGGTGCACGCATAGTCGTAGTACCCTTGAATGAGTGCTCCTGCCAGAGTCTTCAGGGTATTCTTGTTTACCAGAGAGGAGATCCGGTACAAGAATCTAGTTCGTTGGTTGACTTTTTTTATTACATTGGATGCCATTTTGTCACAGGAAAGATTTGCCTCTAGGATGGAACCCAGGTAGGTAATTTCGTCTTTCCTTGTGACAATATTGTCACCCACTGCAACTGAGAAGCCGTCGGTCTTGCTGAGTTTGTTATTTGAACCGAAGAGAATGGACTCTGTTTTGCCCATGTGTAATGATAGTTTGTTATCAGCGAGCCATATGCAGATTTTTGCCTAGTTCCGAGCTGAGGGTTTTTTCAACCTGTAACTTGTTCTTGTCAGAGACCAGCAGGGCTGAGTCGTCCGCAAACAGGAACAAGTTGCAGTCACAGGCTGACGACATGTCATTTGCATAAATTAGGAAGAGTAGTGGTCCTAGTATGCTTCCTTGTGGAACACCACAGCTCACTGTGAGGGGGGGGATAGAGTACCGATGCGATTGAGTCTCTGCGCTTGACCCATCCCGTCGTCCTTCCCCCCATGGGCAGCCGGGAGCAGATAGGGCGTCAACGTGAGCCGCGCCCCGGGGACCAATCCAAGTGCTCCTGTCCGTCTTCGTCAAGGACGCCACAGCGTTAGCGATCTGTTGTTGTGCATGTTTTTCCATTGGGTTTATCTTATCGGGGGGGGGGGGAAACCCTTGCGAGCACGGGGAGAACATGCAAACTCCACACAGAAAGGCCTTAGAGATACCCCACCTGGGTACCTGGCATCATGGAAACCTGGTCCCCAAGCGGGAATCGAACCCTGGACCTTCTTGCTGTGAGGCGGCAGTGTTAACCACTACACCACGTGCACTACACCACATAACAGACCGACAGTAAGTTTGGGGGAACTAATGGGATAACTGGGGTTGCAACAAAAGTGCAACTAGGGCTAAAAACACAATGAAATAAAATAATAATAATAATAATAAATAATATATCCTTCTTAGCAGACTTCTTAACATCCCAGGGAACTAATGGGATAACTGGGGATGTTGTTTGCTCCTGACAAGAGTCTCAAAGTCTGGGGTGATGGTAGACAAAGCAACTCTGAGGTCATGCTCAATGTCCAATCTGTTCCTCTGCTTTGTCTTCAGCTGGACCAGAGCTGAGAAGCCACTTTCACAAAGATAGGTAGTGCAACATTTTTATTTTATAAAAAAATTAAGAAATTTTAAATAAAAAAAAAAAAAATTATACGATGCATCAACGCAAAATGTAGGCGTCCACGAGTTTTTATGATCGATGTTGTCGATTATATCGACTAATCGTTGCAGACTTAGATGTCACAGTATGATGTCATAATATAACATTCTAGAACATTTGTGATGTCACAGTATGATGTCATAATATAACATTCTAGAACATTTGTGATGTCACAGTATGATGTCATAATATAACATTCTAGAACATTTGTGATGTCACAGTATGATGTCATAATATAACATTCTAGAACATTTGTGATGTCACAGTATGATGTCATAATATAACATTCTAGAACATTTGTGATGTCACAGTATGATGTCATAATATAACATTCTAGAACATTTGTGATGTCACAGTATGATGTCATAATATAACATTCTAGAACATTTGTGATGTCACAGTATGATGTCATAATATAACATTCTAGAACATTTGTGATGTCACAGTATGATGTCATAATATAACATTCTAGAACATTTGTGATGTCACAGTATGATGTCATAATAGAACATTCTAGAACATTTGATGTTACAGTATGATGTCATAATAGAACATTCTAGAACATGTGATGTTACAGTATGATGTCATAATAGAACATGTGATACAGTATGATGTCATAATAGAACATGTGATACAGTATGATGTCATAATAGAACATTCTAGAACATGTGATGTCACAGTATGATGTCATAATATAACATTCTAGAAGAAGAAGAAGGTGAACTGAGTGAGAAAGATCTCATTCTGAAGAAGAAAAAGGACTGACACACAGACTGAAGCCTGCATTGCTCAAACAAGATGCCTAAGACGATGGACGATGACGAGTCAATGCATAGGCTGGAAGGCGGCGACCCCACCACTGAGGTCGGCGGACTGATTGTAAAGCAGAAGAGCGCCGCTTCGGAGCCCCACGTTTTCCGCGCGCCCTCTCCGCGCACCTCCCTGTTGGGCTTGGATCTGCTGGCGGCCCAGAAGAGGAAGGAGCGTGAGAGCAGAGAGCAGGAGGAGACAGGCAGCGACGACAGGCAGACGAAGAAATCCAAGGTGTCTTCTTACAGAGACTGGGAGGAAAGCAAGAGCGATTCTGGGTCCGATGAGGAAGAGAACGACGAGGATGAGGATGAAGACAGAGGCGCTAGAAAGGAGAGTAGGAAGTACCGGATGCCCGGCTCTGAGACACCCTCCAGCCCTGGGGGGGTCAGCGGGGAGTTCCGTCACAAACACCAGCAGAGAGAGAGAGACAGACGGGAGCACGGGGTCTACGCCTGCTCCAAAGAGGACAGGAATAGGGAGAGAGAAAAGGACAGGGAGAGGAACAGAGAGAAAGGCAGAGACCGGCGGAGTGAAAGAGATGATGGAGAACGCAGCCATAGCCGCCGCGGCGGCAGCAGCAGCGGCAGCTCGTCCGAGCGTTCAGATCGCAGCGAGAGGAGCGAGCGCTCCCAGAGAGAAGGCTGGTCTACTGATGGTATCAGCCGGGGGAGCAAGAGGGAGGAGCCTCCTACGCCTCCACAGCGCCCCAGAGACTCCTCTACACCCTCACGTTCCAACTGGGAAGAGGACGACAGTGGTATTGGCAGCTCAAGGCATTCCCAGTGGGAGTCTCCATCCCCCGCTCTTTCACGGGGAGAGTCTGATCGCTCAGAGCACAGCCCGCACACCGGCCGCGAGAGTGAGAGGAGGGACAGGTCAGTTAGAGGCCGTTATCCTGATGACACGCCCCTGCCCACCCCTTCTTACAAGTATAATGAGTGGGCCAATGACAGGAAGCATCTGGGCTCCACCCCTCGTCTGTCACGAGGAAAAGGCAAGAAGGAAGACAGTCAGGAGGGGATTATGTTCGACAACGAGGATGAGAAGCAGCAGTGGGAGGACGACCAGAAGCAAGCCGACAGGGACTGGTACATGATGGACGAAGGCTACGACGAGTTCCACAACCCACTGACCGCTACCTCTGAAGAGTACGTGAAGAAGAGGGAGCAGATCCTCCAGAAACAGACACAGAAACGTATATCTGCCCAGAAGCGGCAGATCAACGAGGACAACGAGCGGTGGGAGACAAACCGCATGCTGACCAGCGGGGTGGTGCAGAGGCTGGAGGTGGACGAGGACTTTGAGGAGGACAACGCTGCCAAGGTCCACCTGCTGGTTCACAACCTGGTCCCTCCCTTCCTGGACGGAAGAATAGTCTTCACTAAGCAGCCAGAGCCTGTCATCCCTGTCAAAGACGCCACCTCAGACATGGCCATCATCTCTCGTAAGCGCAGCCAGCTGGTCCGTAAGCACCATGAGCAGAAAGAACGCAAGAAGGCACAGCAAAAACACTGGGAGCTGGCGGGTACAAAGCTGGGAGACATCATGGGCATCAAGAAGAAAGAGGAAACGGACAGCTCTGGGGGAAAGCCTGTAGGAGAGGACGGCAAGGTGGACTACAGAACAGAACAGCAATATGCAGACCATATGAAAGATAAGACTGAGGCCGCAAGTGAATTTGCTAAGAAGAAAACCCTTTTGGAGCAGAGACAGTACCTGCCTATCTTCGCCGTCAGACAGCAGCTGCTAAACATCATCAGGGACAACAGCATCGTGATCGTGGTGGGCGAGACGGGCAGCGGGAAGACCACCCAGCTCACCCAGTACCTGCACGAGGACGGCTACACCGGCTACGGCATGGTGGGCTGCACCCAGCCCCGCAGGGTGGCCGCCATGAGCGTCGCCAAGAGAGTCAGCGAGGAGATGGCCATCAGCCTGGGGCAGGAGGTGGGCTACGCCATCCGTTTCGAGGACTGCACGTCAGAGAAGACGGTAATCAAGTACATGACGGACGGTATGCTGCTGAGAGAGTCGCTGAGGGAGTCGGACTTGGATCACTACAGTGTTGTTATCATGGACGAGGCCCACGAGCGCTCCCTCAATACTGACGTGCTGTTTGGCCTGCTGCGCGAGGTGGTCTCCAGGCGCGCCGACCTGAAGCTCATAGTCACCTCGGCTACGATGGACTCAGACAAATTTGCAGCGTTTTTCGGCAACGTACCGATTTTCAACATCCCAGGAAGAACGTTCCCAGTGGACATCTTGTTCAGCAAGACTCCTCAGGAGGACTATGTGGAGGCAGCAGTGAAGCAGGCCCTGCAGATCCACCTCAGCGGCATGTCAGGAGACATCCTGATCTTCATGCCTGGCCAGGAGGACATCGAGGTGACGTTGGATCAGATCGTGGAGAGGTTGGAGGACTTGGAGAGCGCTCCTGCTCTGGAAGTGCTGCCCATCTACTCCCAGCTCCCCTCTGATCTTCAGGCCAAGATCTTCCAGAAGGCTCCAGGCGGGGTGAGGAAGTGCATCGTTGCCACAAACATCGCTGAGACGTCTCTGACTGTAGATGGGATCATGTTTGTTGTGGATGCAGGATACTGTAAACTTAAGGTGTTCAACCCTCGCATTGGCACCGATGACCTTCGGGTGTACCCCATCAGCCAGGCCAACGCCAACCAGCGCGCCGGCAGAGCGGGACGCACAGGGCCAGGCCAGTGCTACAGGCTGTACACTCAGAGTGCCTATAAGAACGAGATGCTGTCCACCACCATCCCAGAGATCCAGAGGACCAACCTGTCCAACGTGGTCCTGCTGCTGAAGTCTCTGGGGGTCCAGGACCTGTTGCTCTTCCACTTCATGGACCCGCCGCCCGAGGACAACATGCTGAACTCCATGTACCAGCTGTGGATCCTGGGAGCTCTCGACAACACAGGCGCTCTGACACCGACGGGTCGCTTGATGGCGCAGTTCCCTCTGGACCCGGCTCTCTCCAAGATGCTCATCGTGTCATGTGACATGGGCTGCAGCGCCGACATCCTCATCATCATCTCTATGCTGTCCGTTCCCGCCATCTTCTACAGACCCAAGGGTCGCGAGGAGGAGAGTGACCAGGTGAGGGAGAAGTTTGCTGTACCAGAGAGCGACCACCTCACCTACCACCACGTCTACATGCAGTGGAAGAACAACAACTACTCCAGCATCTGGTGCAACAAGCACTTCATCCACACCAAGGCCATGCACAAGGTGTTTGAGGTCCACTCCCAGCTGAAGGACATCATGGTTCAGCAGAGGATGAACCTGATCTCCTGCGGCTCTGACTCGGACATCATCAGGAAATGTATCTGCGCTGCTTATTTCCACCAGGCTGCCAAGCTCAAGGGTATCGGTGAGTATGTGAACGTGAGGACGGGCATGCCCTGCCACCTCCACCCTACCAGCTCCCTGTTTGGGATGGGCTACACCCCTGATTACATCACCTACCATGATCTGCTCTTGACCACCACCAAGGAGTACATGCAGTGTGTGACTGCAGTGGAGGGAGAGTGGCTCGCAGAGCTGGGCCCCATGTTCTATAGTATCAAACACGCAGGCAAGAGCAGACAGGAGAACTGCCGGAGGGCCAAGGAGGAGATCACTAACATGGAGGAGGAGATGACCCTGGCTGAGCGGCAGCGGAGATCACGCCGAGAGGAGCAGGACAGGAAGAGTAACGTCAACAGTGTCCGGGTGGCTGTGAAAATCTGCACCCCAGGAAGGATGGAGGAAGCCCCCATGACACCCAAGAGAACCCCCGCCCGCTTCGGACTGTAGCCCTTCTCTCTGAAGGACGTAGGGTTGGTCTTCCTACTGCTTGGACTCCTTCTGATGCAGGATCACCAGTATCTGAACCATGCCAGCGCTGGCACACACACGCACACACATCTGTAAACCGAACTGGTCCCACAGTTGGGACTCCGTGTACATAATGTCAACCCATCGGCATCGTGTCCAGTGTAACATGCAGTTAATCTATATTCCACTAGAGGGAGAACTTGTATAAGGCACAAGACCACCAGCACAACCTTCCCTACCTTGCATTCTTTCATTTATTTGTTTATTTATCTTAAATTTTTTGGACCTTATGGTGTTCTTGTTCTGTTCTTGACTTATTATGTTTTCTTCTTGACTTGTTTAAAGAAGACCTGTACGGCCCATGGGGACATTAACGTGTGTTGTCGGGCCTTATAAATAAATTTGATTTGATTTGATTTGATTTAGAACATTTGTGATGTCACAGTATGATGTCATAATAGAACATTCTAGAACATTTGTGATGTCACAGTATGATGTCATAATAGAACATTCTAGAACATTTGTGATGGCACAGTATGATGTCATAATAGAACATTCTAGAACATTTGTGATGTCACAGTATGATGTCATAATAGAACATTCTAGAACATTTGTGATGTCACAGTATGATGTCATAATAGAACATTCTAGAACATTTGTGATGTCACAGTATGATGTCATAATAGAACATTCTAGAACATTTGTGTCCTATTTAAAGGCAGCCCAGGGAACTGAAGGAGAAGAAGACTCATAACTTGACTGGACTTTGAAGACACAACAGAGAAATAACTTTTAACTAACGAGATTTATTTGAAAGACAACGCGAAGATGAATACTTTCTCTACGTCGTTGACCAAAAGGACCACAACTGGAACCTTCTCGAGTCTCTGCGGCTCTGGGAGGGCGAGGGCGAGGGCGAGGGCGAGGGCCTCATCCTTAGATACTCAAAATGGGAATGTCGCTGGTAGTGATACTCCACCAAGGCCGAAGATTTTGCAGATTAAAAACATCCTGGATGATATCGGCGATAGCGACGACGGCGCTCTGCCGTGCGCTCCCGAGCTGTTGGACAGTGACCGCGACATGCCCAGCCGTCCGGCAGGGGACGAGACACTGGAGAACGACACAAGAGAACTCATTGGCACTTTCCTTACAGACTTTACCGGACTTTCTACGTCATGGTGGGGGCAAGGCAAGACTCTCTCGACGATGAAAAGGGTTGTGGATGACCTTCTCCGGAAACACCGATATGGATATCATGGTATGCGCAACAAAATAATGGAGTTGGATAACGGAGGGGACGACATGAGCTTCATTATATCTGTGGCCAAGGGCCTCTTTGGTGACGGGGTCACCAACTGGGGTCGCATTGCCAGCCTGGTGGCCTTCGGGGCGGTTGTGTGCCAGTACCTGAAGGAGATGGGCAGACAGCACTGCGTTGCGTTGGTGGGCCAAGAAATCTCCACGTATCTCCTTTCTGACCAACGAGACTGGCTGGTGAAAAACAATTCCTGGGATGGGTTTGTGGAGTTCTTTCGAGTGGCTGACCCAGAGTCCACAGTGAGGCACGCTCTCATGGCTGTAGCTGGTTTCGCTGGGATTGTGGCAACACTTGCCCTGTTGATCAGGTGAATTTATTGGACTCGAAGAGACTTTTGTAATAATAATAATAATAATTCATTTATTTTGCATAGCGCTTTTCAAAGACCCAAAGTCAACCCAAAGTTGTACCCTTTCCCCCCTGAACCAAGCTGAATGGGACGACTGGCAGACTGGAAGCCTCCAGCCCTTGTCTTTGAAAACCCTTGGCTAAAAAAAAAAAAAAAAAAAAAGGGTTAAGTATTGTGTGATTTTGTGTAAAGTAAGATTTTCATTGTATGGCAAACTGTCTGTTTAACTGTGCACATGACAATAAACAATCTTGAATCTTGAATCTATGATCATAGCAGGGTTATAGCAGTTCTGTGGTGTGTGTACTGTAGATGTAATTCATATGGGTGTCTAATCTATCGGTTCTAAATGAGTCCAGACAAGAATGGCATTAAACATTAATCAGCGTGTTTGACCCGTGCCCAATAAGACGACGGAGCGCTCCATAACACTCCTCTCCCAGGACTTACTGGTAGACTGTGAAATTCAACTCGATGGCGCCAAATTATTTCCATATGGTAGCAGAGGATGAGAGCTGTGTAAGATCCACTCTCTTACTAATTAGAACCGAGTTCGTTGTCATAGAGCGTAGTTCATGACTCAGTGGCTATATTCAAAATAGTCAAATAATTATTATTAGTAATAATTATTATAATAACTTTTTTCTTAAAGGCTCAATCTGTTTTACAATATCAATGTGGGGTATATTTACAAACATTCTTGAAGAATTTGATCTACTCCAGGGTAGATGGCAAATAAGCTAATTTTAAGCTAGTTTTCCTTTAACCCATTGTAATTCAGAATACAGCCTAAATATGTTCAACCCAGTGTTGACAAACATTACCAATGTAAACAAACCGTATACAGTCACAAAGAATACAGCAAATACAATTAAAAACTCACATTCACCTGTTCCTAATGCTAGTTCTTGTGTCAAGAGGGTCTTTGTTGCTATTTCTTCCCATTTCTGGTGGTGGGAATGCCCCAATTTGTTTACATTTTGGATTACGGATTGGGTCTTTAACGCTTTCACTACCACACTAAAGAAGGTTAACCTTTCACAGGGGGTTGTAGTGAAAGGGTGAAAGGGTTAACCTTCTGTAGTGTGGTAGTGAAAGTGTTAACACTTTGTCGTGTGGCAGTGAAAGGGTTAACCTTATGTATTGTCACAGTGAAAGGGTTAACCATTTGGTAGTGTGGTAGTGAAAGGGCTAAAACTGCAATAATGAGTTTCTCACTGGGGCCACCAGTCGCCACTATAAACAAACTCCATTTTCTCAAAACTAAAGCCTCTTCATGTATCAACATAAGAATGCATTACCACCACAATCTTGTAACTAATATGCTGAATTAGCTGAATTACATTTTTTTTGTGTGCATGGATTTGGATTACAATATTTCAACTACAATACATACAACTTTCTCTTTCCAACTTTCCTGGTTGTTAAACAAGGTAGGTAAATATGTCACCTACAATAAATACAATAGAGAGGCCCACTGGACCACCATGGAACCCTATATTGGAAAATAAATATGTTGTCGCCCAGGAGATCAAAAGTTAGTTTCAGTCTATGTTCATATGTTCTGTGATATGAAGCAAGCTAAGTGTAGTGGTACATACAGCTTGATTGATTGATTGATTGAAAACTTTATTTAACAGATTGCAGAATGGGTACAGTACAGTACAGCTCAATACATACAATTGTTAAGGGGATGCAGACCAGAGAGAGACTTTCGTCTTGTTTACATCAGGGTCCCCCATTTTCAATTCATCATAAGACATAACAGCTGTGATATGAAGCAAGCTAAAAAGTGTAGTGGTACATACATACAGTTTATAGCTGTGTAATTGTGTCTCGTCATGATTCAGTTATTCAGTCAAGTAAAGTGATAAGACGTGTGAGATGAATTTGATACACGCTGCCATTTGTGTGCAAGCTACTGCCCTCTCTCTCTCTCCCTCTCGCTCTCTCTCTCACACACACACACACACTTTTCTCTGTTTCTCATCCTCTCCTCACATCGTCCTTGATAACACGCCTAAGCGCTAAACACAGTATCGACCTCCAGCCTGAATTCACATGATGCATTGACATGACACATGCTGTGTGGGAAAGTGTGACGAATCCAGTGGTGCGGCACGGTTGTTTAATGTTGATTGATTGAACATTTTATTACCAGATTGCAGAATGGGTACAATACAGTACGGCTCAATACACACAATTGTTACAGGGATGCAGACCAGAGAAAGACTTTTGTCTTGTTTACATCAGGGTCCCCCATTTTCAATTCATAACATTTATGACATACACGACATACAGATACATCCAGACATTTATGACATACAAGATATACAAATATACAGTACTGTTTATTTACAGACAGAGTTTATAAAAGAGAATATATACATTTGAGGGGGAGGAAACTGTACATTGGGGGGGTTGGACATTTACCGGGGCCGGTTTCGAATTGCGGCCTTCCGTAGGTGCTCTTTGAGAGCGGTTTTGAAGGTGGGTAGGGAATGGGATTAACATTATTTTACGGCTTTAGGTAGGGCGTTCCACATTGATGTGGCATAATTGCGAAACGTGTTTAGTCCCTTGTTTGAGCCGAATCTGGGTTGGATATGATTTGTGGAGCTCCCTCTGGTGTTGTGGTCGTGGTATTCACTGACCTTTGGGAAGCATTTCGACATGTACATGGGTACCTTAGTGGTGTAGTGTGTTGCAGTTCATTGTTGCAAATGGCTCCCCGCCCGCCACCTGCGCTCGCCGCGAAGCCCGCTATCTGAATCCTGATAGCCGCTTCATGATGCTTTGCGACTGGTAGCTTAGAGTTCAACTGGAGGTCATAATGCACTATAGCAACATTTACATTTACATTTAGTCATTTAGCTGACGCTTTTATCCAAAGCAAGTTCTGTACGACAAGTCAGCAGGAAGGGTGCAACTCTTTCAGCTGAGTAACAATGATTAAACAGTAGTACATTAGTATTAGTATTAGTACATTAGTATAGTAGGAGGAGGAGTGCATGGTACTGTAGTATAGGACAGTAAGAAGATTTTTTTTTTTTTTTTTTAGATGTTGATTGAAGAAGTGTGTTTTTAGTCGACTGTGAAAGATTGGTTGGGATTCAGCTGTCCTGACTGTGGTGGGAAGTTCGTTCCACCATTGTGGAGCGAGGACCGAGAATAGGCGGCTTCTCTTTGATGACCCCCAGCAGCTCGGATAGGAGGAGTGGGTCTGAGGCGGCCAGAGGATGTAGAGCGGAGGGGTCTTGAGGGTGTGTAGTTAGAGACCATTGACCGGAGGTAGGCGGGAGCCGTTCGCTTCGCCGCGTGATATGATGCCAGATCGAGGACCTTGGAGCAACTTGGAGGCACACGTTTTTAGATGAGATGGCAAAACCAGTGCACACTGAACTGGGTTCAACCACGACTTGATGGCTGCTGACCTATGCTATGATCACAGCAGGGTTATAATAACAGTTCTGTGGCTGCTGACCTATGCTATCACTACAGGACATTTACTCTACCAGGGCCACCAGGAGAGCACATAACATCATTAAGGACAGTACACACACACACACCCTCAGCACAGACTCTTTAACCTCTTGCCATCAGGCAGGCGATACAGGAGTCTGAAAGCCCTCTGACAAACAGTTTCTACCCACAGGCCATCAGGCTGGAGAATGCTAGCTCCCCCACCTAGCCCCCCCCCCCACACTGTGAACTGTGATCCCCCCACCCCCCTCTTTTGCTTTGTGCCAGGCAGACACTCTGACCTGACTGCTGCTGTGACCTCACTGTCACCCTTCCCCCGAACTATGACAGTTTTTAACTGCTGCTGTGAGCCATTGTCACCTCCATTTTTATATTGTAAACTAGGGCTGCAACTAACGATTATTTTTTTGGTAGTCGACTAATCTGTCGATAATTTTTTCGATTAGTCGACTAATCTAACGATTATTTCTGTCACACCCTCCATCTCTGCTTCCTGTGGGCGCGGCTCCTTTTCCGGGCTCTTAGCAGACTTCTTAGCTTAACATAATAATAATAATGCAGGACCTCTTTAGGGGGTCTTTATTCAGCATGCAACGAACTGGACATGCAATTGGAGCGGCACACACACACCGGGATACACACACACACACATGCATTGTCTTTTTCTCAGTCGCCGAATGAATGAATGAATAAATTAATTAATTAATTAATGAAAACTTTATTTAACAGATTGCAGAATGGGTACAATACAGTACGGCTCAATACACACAATTGTTAAGGGGATGCAGACCAGAGAAAGACGTTTGTCTTGTTTCCATCAGGGTCCCCCATTTTCAATTCATATAGACATTTATGACATACACAACATACATGACATACATGACATTTATGGCATAGGGACATATAGGTATTTAGTACTGATAAACATTTGTGACATAAACGGTATTCAAATATACAGTACTGTTACCCCTAGATCCTGACAGAGTATATACATATGATGGGGAGGGGACTGTACATTAGGAGGGGGTGGGTGGGTGGGAGAGAAATATCCATACGGCGGGGAGGGAATATGTACATGCGGTGGGGAGGAGACTGTCTATTAGGAGGTGGTGGGGGTTTTGGGCATTTACGGTGGCCAGTTTCGAATTGCAGCCTCCCGTAGGTGCTCTTTAAGAGCGGTTTTGAATGTGGGCAGGGATTCACATTCCTTTACAGCTTTGGGTAGGGCGTTCCACATTGATGTGGCATAATTGCGAAACATGTTTAGTCCCTTGTTTGAGCCGAATCTGGGTTTAATGTGATTTGTTGAGCTTCCTCTGGTGTAGTGGTTGTGGTATTCACTGACCTTTGGGAAGTATTTTGACATGTACATGGGTACCTTAGTTGTATAGTGTATCTTGTAGACCAGGCCCATTGCAAGTTGCTGTACTCTGTCGTCTACTCTAAGCCATCCTAGGTTGTCAAAGTGGGCAGGGGTGAGGTGGGTTCTGGGGGTAAGGTCAAGTAGTAGTCTGACCAGTTTGTTTTGTGATGTTTGTAATTTTGTTTTAAGCGCCTTTGAGGTGCTTTGGTACCATGAGGTGCACGCATAGTCGTAGTACCCTTGAATGAGTGCTCCTGCCAGAGTCTTCAGGGTATTCTTGTTTACCAGAGAGGAGATCCGGTACAAGAATCTAGTTCGTTGGTTGACTTTTTTTATTACATTGGATGCCATTTTGTCACAGGAAAGATTTGCCTCTAGGATGGAACCCAGGTAGGTAATTTCGTCTTTCCTTGTGACAATATTGTCACCCACTGCAACTGAGAAGCCGTCGGTCTTGCTGAGTTTGTTATTTGAACCGAAGAGAATGGACTCTGTTTTGCCCATGTGTAATGATAGTTTGTTATCAGCGAGCCATATGCAGATTTTTGCCTAGTTCCGAGCTGAGGGTTTTTTCAACCTGTAACTTGTTCTTGTCAGAGACCAGCAGGGCTGAGTCGTCCGCAAACAGGAACAAGTTGCAGTCACAGGCTGACGACATGTCATTTGCATAAATTAGGAAGAGTAGTGGTCCTAGTATGCTTCCTTGTGGAACACCACAGCTCACTGTGAGGGGGGGGATAGAGTACCGATGCGATTGAGTCTCTGCGCTTGACCCATCCCGTCGTCCTTCCCCCCATGGGCAGCCGGGAGCAGATAGGGCGTCAACGTGAGCCGCGCCCCGGGGACCAATCCAAGTGCTCCTGTCCGTCTTCGTCAAGGACGCCACAGCGTTAGCGATCTGTTGTTGTGCATGTTTTTCCATTGGGTTTATCTTATCGGGGGGGGGGGGAAACCCTTGCGAGCACGGGGAGAACATGCAAACTCCACACAGAAAGGCCTTAGAGATACCCCACCTGGGTACCTGGCATCATGGAAACCTGGTCCCCAAGCGGGAATCGAACCCTGGACCTTCTTGCTGTGAGGCGGCAGTGTTAACCACTACACCACGTGCACTACACCACATAACAGACCGACAGTAAGTTTGGGGGAACTAATGGGATAACTGGGGTTGCAACAAAAGTGCAACTAGGGCTAAAAACACAATGAAATAAAATAATAATAATAATAATAAATAATATATCCTTCTTAGCAGACTTCTTAACATCCCAGGGAACTAATGGGATAACTGGGGATGTTGTTTGCTCCTGACAAGAGTCTCAAAGTCTGGGGTGATGGTAGACAAAGCAACTCTGAGGTCATGCTCAATGTCCAATCTGTTCCTCTGCTTTGTCTTCAGCTGGACCAGAGCTGAGAAGCCACTTTCACAAAGATAGGTAGTGCAACATTTTTATTTTATAAAAAAATTAAGAAATTTTAAATAAAAAAGAAAAAAATTATACGATGCATCAACGCAAAATGTAGGCGTCCACGAGTTTTTATGATCGATGTTGTCGATTATATCGACTAATCGTTGCAGACTTAGATGTCACAGTATGATGTCATAATATAACATTCTAGAACATTTGTGATGTCACAGTATGATGTCATAATATAACATTCTAGAACATTTGTGATGTCACAGTATGATGTCATAATATAACATTCTAGAACATTTGTGATGTCACAGTATGATGTCATAATATAACATTCTAGAACATTTGTGATGTCACAGTATGATGTCATAATATAACATTCTAGAACATTTGTGATGTCACAGTATGATGTCATAATATAACATTCTAGAACATTTGTGATGTCACAGTATGATGTCATAATATAACATTCTAGAACATTTGTGATGTCACAGTATGATGTCATAATAGAACATTCTAGAACATTTGATGTTACAGTATGATGTCATAATAGAACATTCTAGAACATGTGATGTTACAGTATGATGTCATAATAGAACATGTGATACAGTATGATGTCATAATAGAACATGTGATACAGTATGATGTCATAATAGAACATTCTAGAACATGTGATGTCACAGTATGATGTCATAATATAACATTCTAGAAGAAGAAGAAGGTGAACTGAGTGAGAAAGATCTCATTCTGAAGAAGAAAAAGGACTGACACACAGACTGAAGCCTGCATTGCTCAAACAAGATGCCTAAGACGATGGACGATGACGAGTCAATGCATAGGCTGGAAGGCGGCGACCCCACCACTGAGGTCGGCGGACTGATTGTAAAGCAGAAGAGCGCCGCTTCGGAGCCCCACGTTTTCCGCGCGCCCTCTCCGCGCACCTCCCTGTTGGGCTTGGATCTGCTGGCGGCCCAGAAGAGGAAGGAGCGTGAGAGCAGAGAGCAGGAGGAGACAGGCAGCGACGACAGGCAGACGAAGAAATCCAAGGTGTCTTCTTACAGAGACTGGGAGGAAAGCAAGAGCGATTCTGGGTCCGATGAGGAAGAGAACGACGAGGATGAGGATGAAGACAGAGGCGCTAGAAAGGAGAGTAGGAAGTACCGGATGCCCGGCTCTGAGACACCCTCCAGCCCTGGGGGGGTCAGCGGGGAGTTCCGTCACAAACACCAGCAGAGAGAGAGAGACAGACGGGAGCACGGGGTCTACGCCTGCTCCAAAGAGGACAGGAATAGGGAGAGAGAAAAGGACAGGGAGAGGAACAGAGAGAAAGGCAGAGACCGGCGGAGTGAAAGAGATGATGGAGAACGCAGCCATAGCCGCCGCGGCGGCAGCAGCAGCGGCAGCTCGTCCGAGCGTTCAGATCGCAGCGAGAGGAGCGAGCGCTCCCAGAGAGAAGGCTGGTCTACTGATGGTATCAGCCGGGGGAGCAAGAGGGAGGAGCCTCCTACGCCTCCACAGCGCCCCAGAGACTCCTCTACACCCTCACGTTCCAACTGGGAAGAGGACGACAGTGGTATTGGCAGCTCAAGGCATTCCCAGTGGGAGTCTCCATCCCCCGCTCTTTCACGGGGAGAGTCTGATCGCTCAGAGCACAGCCCGCACACCGGCCGCGAGAGTGAGAGGAGGGACAGGTCAGTTAGAGGCCGTTATCCTGATGACACGCCCCTGCCCACCCCTTCTTACAAGTATAATGAGTGGGCCAATGACAGGAAGCATCTGGGCTCCACCCCTCGTCTGTCACGAGGAAAAGGCAAGAAGGAAGACAGTCAGGAGGGGATTATGTTCGACAACGAGGATGAGAAGCAGCAGTGGGAGGACGACCAGAAGCAAGCCGACAGGGACTGGTACATGATGGACGAAGGCTACGACGAGTTCCACAACCCACTGACCGCTACCTCTGAAGAGTACGTGAAGAAGAGGGAGCAGATCCTCCAGAAACAGACACAGAAACGTATATCTGCCCAGAAGCGGCAGATCAACGAGGACAACGAGCGGTGGGAGACAAACCGCATGCTGACCAGCGGGGTGGTGCAGAGGCTGGAGGTGGACGAGGACTTTGAGGAGGACAACGCTGCCAAGGTCCACCTGCTGGTTCACAACCTGGTCCCTCCCTTCCTGGACGGAAGAATAGTCTTCACTAAGCAGCCAGAGCCTGTCATCCCTGTCAAAGACGCCACCTCAGACATGGCCATCATCTCTCGTAAGCGCAGCCAGCTGGTCCGTAAGCACCATGAGCAGAAAGAACGCAAGAAGGCACAGCAAAAACACTGGGAGCTGGCGGGTACAAAGCTGGGAGACATCATGGGCATCAAGAAGAAAGAGGAAACGGACAGCTCTGGGGGAAAGCCTGTAGGAGAGGACGGCAAGGTGGACTACAGAACAGAACAGCAATATGCAGACCATATGAAAGATAAGACTGAGGCCGCAAGTGAATTTGCTAAGAAGAAAACCCTTTTGGAGCAGAGACAGTACCTGCCTATCTTCGCCGTCAGACAGCAGCTGCTAAACATCATCAGGGACAACAGCATCGTGATCGTGGTGGGCGAGACGGGCAGCGGGAAGACCACCCAGCTCACCCAGTACCTGCACGAGGACGGCTACACCGGCTACGGCATGGTGGGCTGCACCCAGCCCCGCAGGGTGGCCGCCATGAGCGTCGCCAAGAGAGTCAGCGAGGAGATGGCCATCAGCCTGGGGCAGGAGGTGGGCTACGCCATCCGTTTCGAGGACTGCACGTCAGAGAAGACGGTAATCAAGTACATGACGGACGGTATGCTGCTGAGAGAGTCGCTGAGGGAGTCGGACTTGGATCACTACAGTGTTGTTATCATGGACGAGGCCCACGAGCGCTCCCTCAATACTGACGTGCTGTTTGGCCTGCTGCGCGAGGTGGTCTCCAGGCGCGCCGACCTGAAGCTCATAGTCACCTCGGCTACGATGGACTCAGACAAATTTGCAGCGTTTTTCGGCAACGTACCGATTTTCAACATCCCAGGAAGAACGTTCCCAGTGGACATCTTGTTCAGCAAGACTCCTCAGGAGGACTATGTGGAGGCAGCAGTGAAGCAGGCCCTGCAGATCCACCTCAGCGGCATGTCAGGAGACATCCTGATCTTCATGCCTGGCCAGGAGGACATCGAGGTGACGTTGGATCAGATCGTGGAGAGGTTGGAGGACTTGGAGAGCGCTCCTGCTCTGGAAGTGCTGCCCATCTACTCCCAGCTCCCCTCTGATCTTCAGGCCAAGATCTTCCAGAAGGCTCCAGGCGGGGTGAGGAAGTGCATCGTTGCCACAAACATCGCTGAGACGTCTCTGACTGTAGATGGGATCATGTTTGTTGTGGATGCAGGATACTGTAAACTTAAGGTGTTCAACCCTCGCATTGGCACCGATGACCTTCGGGTGTACCCCATCAGCCAGGCCAACGCCAACCAGCGCGCCGGCAGAGCGGGACGCACAGGGCCAGGCCAGTGCTACAGGCTGTACACTCAGAGTGCCTATAAGAACGAGATGCTGTCCACCACCATCCCAGAGATCCAGAGGACCAACCTGTCCAACGTGGTCCTGCTGCTGAAGTCTCTGGGGGTCCAGGACCTGTTGCTCTTCCACTTCATGGACCCGCCGCCCGAGGACAACATGCTGAACTCCATGTACCAGCTGTGGATCCTGGGAGCTCTCGACAACACAGGCGCTCTGACACCGACGGGTCGCTTGATGGCGCAGTTCCCTCTGGACCCGGCTCTCTCCAAGATGCTCATCGTGTCATGTGACATGGGCTGCAGCGCCGACATCCTCATCATCATCTCTATGCTGTCCGTTCCCGCCATCTTCTACAGACCCAAGGGTCGCGAGGAGGAGAGTGACCAGGTGAGGGAGAAGTTTGCTGTACCAGAGAGCGACCACCTCACCTACCACCACGTCTACATGCAGTGGAAGAACAACAACTACTCCAGCATCTGGTGCAACAAGCACTTCATCCACACCAAGGCCATGCACAAGGTGTTTGAGGTCCACTCCCAGCTGAAGGACATCATGGTTCAGCAGAGGATGAACCTGATCTCCTGCGGCTCTGACTCGGACATCATCAGGAAATGTATCTGCGCTGCTTATTTCCACCAGGCTGCCAAGCTCAAGGGTATCGGTGAGTATGTGAACGTGAGGACGGGCATGCCCTGCCACCTCCACCCTACCAGCTCCCTGTTTGGGATGGGCTACACCCCTGATTACATCACCTACCATGATCTGCTCTTGACCACCACCAAGGAGTACATGCAGTGTGTGACTGCAGTGGAGGGAGAGTGGCTCGCAGAGCTGGGCCCCATGTTCTATAGTATCAAACACGCAGGCAAGAGCAGACAGGAGAACTGCCGGAGGGCCAAGGAGGAGATCACTAACATGGAGGAGGAGATGACCCTGGCTGAGCGGCAGCGGAGATCACGCCGAGAGGAGCAGGACAGGAAGAGTAACGTCAACAGTGTCCGGGTGGCTGTGAAAATCTGCACCCCAGGAAGGATGGAGGAAGCCCCCATGACACCCAAGAGAACCCCCGCCCGCTTCGGACTGTAGCCCTTCTCTCTGAAGGACGTAGGGTTGGTCTTCCTACTGCTTGGACTCCTTCTGATGCAGGATCACCAGTATCTGAACCATGCCAGCGCTGGCACACACACGCACACACATCTGTAAACCGAACTGGTCCCACAGTTGGGACTCCGTGTACATAATGTCAACCCATCGGCATCGTGTCCAGTGTAACGTGCAGTTAATCTATATTCCACTAGAGGGAGAACTTGTATAAGGCACAAGACCACCAGCACAACCTTCCCTACCTTGCATTCTTTCATTTATTTGTTTATTTATCTTAAATTTTTTGGACCTTATGGTGTTCTTGTTCTGTTCTTGACTTATTATGTTTTCTTCTTGACTTGTTTAAAGAAGACCTGTACGGCCCATGGGGACATTAACGTGTGTTGTCGGGCCTTATAAATAAATTTGATTTGATTTGATTTGATTTAGAACATTTGTGATGTCACAGTATGATGTCATAATAGAACATTCTAGAACATTTGTGATGTCACAGTATGATGTCATAATAGAACATTCTAGAACATTTGTGATGGCACAGTATGATGTCATAATAGAACATTCTAGAACATTTGTGATGTCACAGTATGATGTCATAATAGAACATCCTAGAACATTTGTGATGTCACAGTATGATGTCATAATAGAACATTCTAGAACATTTGTGATGTCACAGTATGTGTCATAATAGAACATTCTAGAACATTTGTGTCCTATTTAAAGGCAGCCCAGGGAACTGAAGGAGAAGAAGACTCATAACTTGACTGGACTTTGAAGAGACAACAGAGAAATAACTTTTAACTAACGAGATTTATTTGAAAGACAACGCGAAGATGAATACTTTCTCTACGTCGTTGACCAAAAGGACCACAACTGGAACCTTCTCGAGTCTCTGCGGCTCTGGGAGGGCGAGGGCGAGGGCGAGGGCCTCATCCTTAGATACTCAAAATGGGAATGTCGCTGGTAGTGATACTCCACCAAGGCCGAAGATTTTGCAGATTAAAAACATCCTGGATGATATCGGCGATAGCGACGACGGCGCTCTGCCGTGCGCTCCCGAGCTGTTGGACAGTGACCGCGACATGCCCAGCCGTCCGGCAGGGGACGAGACACTGGAGAACGACACAAGAGAACTCATTGGCACTTTCCTTACAGACTTTACCGGACTTTCTACGTCATGGTGGGGGCAAGGCAAGACTCTCTCGACGATGAAAAGGGTTGTGGATGACCTTCTCCGGAAACACCGATATGGATATCATGGTATGCGCAACAAAATAATGGAGTTGGATAACGGAGGGGACGACATGAGCTTCATTATATCTGTGGCCAAGGGCCTCTTTGGTGACGGGGTCACCAACTGGGGTCGCATTGCCAGCCTGGTGGCCTTCGGGGCGGTTGTGTGCCAGTACCTGAAGGAGATGGGCAGACAGCACTGCGTTGCGTTGGTGGGCCAAGAAATCTCCACGTATCTCCTTTCTGACCAACGAGACTGGCTGGTGAAAAACAATTCCTGGGATGGGTTTGTGGAGTTCTTTCGAGTGGCTGACCCAGAGTCCACAGTGAGGCACGCTCTCATGGCTGTAGCTGGTTTCGCTGGGATTGTGGCAACACTTGCCCTGTTGATCAGGTGAATTTATTGGACTCGAAGAGACTTTTGTAATAATAATAATAATAATTCATTTATTTTGCATAGCGCTTTTCAAAGACCCAAAGTCAACCCAAAGTTGTACCCTTTCCCCCCTGAACCAAGCTGAATGGGACGACTGGCAGACTGGAAGCCTCCAGCCCTTGTCTTTGAAAACCCTTGGCTAAAAAAAAAAAAAGGGTTAAGTATTGTGTGATTTTGTGTAAAGTAAGATTTTCATTGTATGGCAAACTGTCTGTTTAACTGTGCACATGACAATAAACAATCTTGAATCTTGAATCTATGATCATAGCAGGGTTATAGCAGTTCTGTGGTGTGTGTACTGTAGATGTAATTCATATGGGTGTCTAATCTATCGGTTCTAAATGAGTCCAGACAAGAATGGCATTAAACATTAATCAGCGTGTTTGACCCGTGCCCAATAAGACGACGGAGCGCTCCATAACACTCCTCTCCCAGGACTTACTGGTAGACTGTGAAATTCAACTCGATGGCGCCAAATTATTTCCATATGGTAGCAGAGGATGAGAGCTGTGTAAGATCCACTCTCTTACTAATTAGAACCGAGTTCGTTGTCATAGAGCGTAGTTCATGACTCAGTGGCTATATTCAAAATAGTCAAATAATTATTATTAGTAATAATTATTATAATAACTTTTTTCTTAAAGGCTCAATCTGTTTTACAATATCAATGTGGGGTATATTTACAAACATTCTTGAAGAATTTGATCTACTCCAGGGTAGATGGCAAATAAGCTAATTTTAAGCTAGTTTTCCTTTAACCCATTGTAATTCAGAATACAGCCTAAATATGTTCAACCCAGTGTTGACAAACATTACCAATGTAAACAAACCGTATACAGTCACAAAGAATACAGCAAATACAATTAAAAACTCACATTCACCTGTTCCTAATGCTAGTTCTTGTGTCAAGAGGGTCTTTGTTGCTATTTCTTCCCATTTCTGGTGGTGGGAATGCCCCAATTTGTTTACATTTTGGATTACGGATTGGGTCTTTAACGCTTTCACTACCACACTAAAGAAGGTTAACCTTTCACAGGGGGTTGTAGTGAAAGGGTGAAAGGGTTAACCTTCTGTAGTGTGGTAGTGAAAGTGTTAACACTTTGTCGTGTGGCAGTGAAAGGGTTAACCTTATGTATTGTCACAGTGAAAGGGTTCTGTATCGTATCGCTCTCGCTCGGCATCGCTCTCTGCACTATCTCGCATACGTGCACGCGCACTGAATAAAGACCACAATGTACCTTTAATCCCAATATTTGTCTGACCACACCCCTATCAGCTTACCCATATAAGCAGGGGTGGGGCCACCCACTCTCCTCCTTCTCGCTTTCACCACAAGGAAGAAGTGCCTCGGTAGATCCCCACACTTGACACCATGATGGAAGAAAGGTTTAGGAGCAGCTTTGGGAAACAAGGATACGTTGACATCATATCTTTATTTTCTCTCTCACTATTTTCGAGAAAATACGGCGATATTGTCTTCGTACTGGAGTGTCTGGAAGATGATGATCATTCTAAAAACCCTCCACCGGTTTTCGTATTGGGAGCACGCCGCTGCATGCTTCTCAACTGCAGTTCCTTGCTGTGTTTGTTGGGGTGAAACCTGTCAGGCCACAGCTGAACTGTCGGACATGCCGCTGTTGTGAGAAGCGGTGCGTTCCAGGTTGGGTGAGTAGTGTTTGCTGGCGGGCTCCACTTGTCTGTTAGTGCTATGGGGGCTACTTGACAAAGTTTATGGAAACCGGCCCCAGGCTAGGGTCCTTTGTTTAGCCACCTAGGCGACAGGAAGCCTTGGTCTGAAGACCATTATAGTTTTAACTAGTGGGCCGCGACCATTGACACTGGTGATCCCTGTGTGTTCTGGACGAGTGGATTCTCTCTGTCACCGTGTTAAGGCCCCATCTTTCATATCCAAATGAGAGTATTCCTTCACGAGGGGATATGTGCATGTAATGTGCGATAGCGGCAGATTCATGTTCAAAGTCAGCTACACAGGCCAGTTGGTACTGTGCTGATTCCGTCGGATGTGGTAAAGTCACCGTTGTGAAGCGGTGTTGACATCTTGTTTTCTCTTTTCTCTTAAAAAGTGAGGAGAGGTTCAGAACGGCGGCCTGTCTGGGTGAGTGTTATGTCATTGTTTACATGTTCATAGCTTACGGTTAGCCAGTCAGCTGTTAACTGCTGCGTTAGCCTGCTGGATCGCTGCATGGCCTGCTTAGGGCCTACTATTAGCCAGTCAGCTGTTAGCTGCGGGGCTAGCATGTCGTGGTCGCTGGGTAACGTTAGCTTGCTGCTATGGCCATGGCTGGCGCGGGGTAGCTTAGCTTCTCGCGCGCCGCCGTGAGCTCGCTTCTGATCGCGTGCGTCGTGATGCTATTCTGTTGAACGTGCTTTGATTTTAACATGTTTTACACTCTTGACCACGACGTCATCCTTGACAGGGGATGTTTCGTCGACCCTGCCCTGAGCCAGGACGGCAAGGTTGCATCAACAGGGGACTGTAGTGCGGGTTGGGGCGGTGACGCTGCCCAGTTCGGACAACACAGGAGCGGCTGTGTTTCCTACGGTGTCTGTGACTGCACTTCGCTGATCTGCGTTCCGGGTAGGAACGGGGTTGACCAGACCTCATAACACGTCTTCTGGTTTTACTTTGCTAAATGTATTGTGAATAACGGTGTTTTTCCCAAAACGTGTGTTGCTACAATGCATTTAGGATACGTTGCGGGTTATGTGTGAGCTGTTTTTGTCACTGGCAGTTAGCTTCTCCGTGCAAATCGGGGAATGATCTGGTTGTTGTGTGAGAAACATCATGGTGTTTATATGCACCGTGTACTCACAACTAAGGTAACTAACCTATGAAGCTATGCTTGGTGACAAGTGAGTAAAAGAATGTTCTTTCTCAGACTGTAATGACAATGAACAGTGTGTTCACACATTAACAGGTTTTCCTGTTTTAACTGGCCGTATTGAGGGTAAAATAGGAGGATTGTGTTTTCCCCCCCGGTTCCCTGGGGACTTTTTCATCCTCCTATCAGACATGTTGTGCATTAATTGTGTCTTTTGTGTGGTAGGGATACGATGTAACTCTTAGCTTGATTGCTGAGGTTGTGCTAAATCTGCTGGAGAAACTTATTTCCTAATGGGAAATTGGTTTGGTTGCTGTCATGTGTGCTTAGCAAGGCCTGTGGTCGATACTAATCAAGAATGATGTATTCTCTCATTGTGAAAAAAACGGCGTTCCTCTGTTGAGTGTTTTTGCCATTTTTTGTAGGTGATGAATGAATGAATGAATGAAAACTTTATTTAACAGATTGCAGAATGGGTACAATACAGTACGGCTCAATACATACAATTGTTAAGGGGATGCAGACCTGAGAAAGACGTTTGTCTTGTTTCCATCAGGGTCCCCCATTTTCAATTCATATAGACATTTATGACATACATAACATACATGACATTTATGGCATAGGGACATATAGGTATTTAGTACTGATACATTTGTGACATAGGCGGTATTCAAATATACAGTACTGTTACCCCTAGATCCTGACAGAGTATATACATATGATGGGGAGGGGACTGTACATTAGGAGGGGGTGGGTGGGTGGGAGGGGAATATACATACGGCGGGGAGGGAATATATACATGCGGTGGGGAGGAGACTGTCTATTAGGAGGTGGTGGGGGTTTTGGGCATTTACGGTGGCCAGTTTCGAATTGCAGCCTCCCGTAGGTGCTCTTTAAGGGCGGTTTTGAATGTGGGCAGGGATTCACATTCCTTTACAGCTTTGGGTAGGGCGTTCCACATTGTTGTGGCATAATTGCGAAACGTGTTTAGTCCCTTGTTTGAGCCGAATCTGGGTTTAACATGATTTGTTGAGCTTCCTCTGGTGTAGTGGTTGTGGTATTCACTGACCTTTGGGAAGTATTTTGACATGTACATGGGCACCCCGGTCGTATAGTGTATCTTGTAGACCAGGCCCATTGCAAGTTGCTGTACTCTGTCGTCTACTCTAAGCCATCCTAGGTTGGCAAAGTGGGCAGGGGTGAGGTGGGTTCTGGGGTTCAGGTCAAGTAGTAGTCTGACCAGTTTGTTTTGTGATGTTTGTAATTTTGTTTTAAGCGCCTTTGAGGTGCTTTGGTACCATGAGGTGCACGCATAGTCATAGTACCCTTGAATGAGTGCTCCTGCCAGAGTCCTCAGGGTATTCTTGTTTACCAGAGAGGAGATCCGGTACAAGAATCTAGTTCGTTGGTTGACTTTTTTTTATTACATTGGATGCCATTTTGTCACAGGAAAGATTTGCCTCTAGGATGGAACCCAGGTAGGTAATTTCGTCTTTCCTTGTGACAATATTGTCACCCACTGTAACTGAGAAGCCGTCGGTCTTGCTGAGTTTGTTATTTGAACCGAAGAGAATGGACTCTGTTTTGCCCATGTGTAATGATAGTTTGTTATCAGCGAGCCATATGCAGATTTTGCCTAGTTCCGTGCTGAGGGTTTTTTCAGGGTATTGTACCCATTCTGCAATCTGTTAATACAATTTTCAATCAATCAATGTTTAATATAGCTTAGGGTTTATGTATGGCGTTAAAGAAAGTGTTTAGATCAGTTCAGATAGGAACAGACCTTTTAGATATAGAGGCAGAATAATCCTCGTTTCAGCTGCTGAACATTATCCGGCTAACGAGGAACAGGGCCCAGGCTGCTGCAAGTTGCTGACTACTCTGTCGTCTACTGTCAGCCATGAATGAATGAATGAATGAAAACTTTATTTAACAGATTGCAGAATGGGTACAATACAGTACGGCTCAATACATACAATTGTTAAGGGGATGCAGACCTGAGAAAGACGTTTGTCTTGTTTCCATCAGGGTCCCCCATTTTCAATTCATATAGACATATATGACATACATGACATACAGATAGTCAGTACTGCTACATCTATACATTTATGACATACCAGATTTGCAAATACAGTACTGTTTGTGATACAGAAGGAGTCAAGAAAAGGGAGTATATACATTTGACGTAGAAACTGTACATTGGAGGTTGGGTGGGGGGGGTTGGGTACATTGGGATATTGACAACCATACTGGGTAATTTACATTGGAGGTGGTTGGGGGGGGGGGGGGGGGCGGGGGGCACACTGTATAATGATGATGGGTTGTGTGTGTCATGTGACCTACAACTGGGTTGTACTGGCCACAGAAGCACATGTGTATGTTGGACCGGGGTTCTTAGAGCCCTCTCTATTCTGTGTTTTTCCTTAGTAAAAATCAGATAGCAGGTTAGCTCATGCGCTGTGTGGAGCTGTGAAACGCTTCATAGAGCTGACTATGACTGTGTCATATTCTCTTTTTGTCGTTACATCGTATCATGGGTGTGGGGTCGTAAAGGGGTGAACTGGTAACCTTTCCTCTCCCCATTGTTCTGTCGGTCAGGGGTACACCCCCTGTCCTTCAAGGTTCCCGTCACGTGGCGGTTCGGCACGTTACGGGGGGGGGGGGGGGGGGGGGGAGGGAGTTCCTGGTCCCACGGCCTGGTATATTGGGCGTGTGCACCGCAGGAATTCCCCCGCCATAGAGTACGTCACCGTGCGCGTCTCTGTTGGTAGGACTTCCGTGTGCTGTTCAGGTCCATGTGATGGATCTGTTTTCAGGGGGGGTGGTCAGGGCTCCTCCTCACCAAGCGCCTATTCAGGCCTTCTGTGAGTTCGGACTCCTTCTTCCATGTGAGGAAGCCTCCATCAGAGTACAGAGCCTTCCTCCTCAGATTGTCAAAGTGAGTGGACCCTCTAGAAGGGTCCTTTTCTATTGTATGTATATTCGATTCAATTCGTTTATTGAGTGTGTATGGGTTCAGTGCCTCTTCCCCGGGGGCCCTAAAACCAGTTTTTTACATGGCTCAAGGTGCAATATATTCTTTTCAATCTGTACAGCTCGCGTGGGAAGTCTCTCTGGGGATCCCCGTCTCTTTCCTATGGGATGTAAAAATGTGAAAAATTTTTACCCCGGCTGTGTAGACTGGGATACATACTGTTGATGCTTCCTTCTTTCTATTCCAGAAGTGTTGGAGTTAGGGAGTGTCACACCCCTCTTGTCGTTCCCCTGGGCGCCTTGGGGATTCAATGACAGGTCTAATTAGCCTGTTCATTGATGGGGGTGTGTCCCGACGCACGTATAGTGCTAGCTCGCTGTAAACAGGCGATTGACTGGCACGCCTTGGTTGCTTGTGGTTGAAACGGCGTTTTTATAAAGCAACTGAGATGGGGGTTTTTCCTCTTCCGACGACCACATCCCATGACCTGGGTGGGTTGTCGACGGATTCTCGTTCATGTCTGGGGGATGATGACGGGATGGATCTGAACATATGTGGTGGGGTCTCACGCCCTTGGGGTGGGCCACCAGGCGCGGTTCGTCCGAACGTCTGGGTGGCGCCTTCTTTTCATGTTAAGATCAACACGCATATCTGCCCTTCTCCTGGAGTAGGCATGTCGGCGTGGTTAGGGCACGGGACTGGTTCTGGTCACGCTGGTCCAGATCAGTTGAACCCGTTGTCCGCCGGGGATGCAGATCTGCTGTTCTGGTACCCTGAGGGACTTGGGCTTTTTTCAGGGGGAAAAATGCCAGGTCGGTCTGGGTGTCACAGGGTTAAGCGCTATGGAGACCCTGGTTGGGTATGTTTTTACTCAGCACTGTCGTCATGGCTTACAGCCATGCCATTCTGTATGCGCTCGATCTCGTCGGATCTCGGCCGCTACACAGGTTGGTCCTGGTTAGTACTTGGTTGGGAGACCGCCGGGGAATACCAGGTACGGTGTGCTTAGGGGCTGGTTCTCCATTATTTTTCGCTCCTCTCTCACGCATGGCGAAGAGGGGCCTGTGGGGGTGGTTTTTTGACCTCCTCTGGTGACCCTGTGCTTCCCGTACCGCCAGGCCCGGTCCGAAGTGATGTTTGCGACCCGTAGGCCTGGGTTAACCCTTTTTGGAAACTGAAACACTTGTACTGCGGTATAGCCGGTGTATACCCGCAGGTGTGTTTTGGAGTTTTTTCTTGAGGGGTTATAGGAACAACCACCGCATTGGGTAACACCGAGGTGGTTGATTCCCTGGTGTGTTGGAGCAGTGTCAACTCCCGGGTTCACCGTTTGAGGGTGCCCCTGCACGTTCATGACGTCTGCCAATCGTGTCAGCCTTCTCTGCCTCGACCCCTCTGGGTGGGGGTTTTTAAATGGAGGCTTGGTCATGCAACACCGCCAGCTTACGCTCCTTCCGCCGGGGCGGCTGTGTTCAGCTGTCCCCTCTGGCGCCTGTCTCGTCCGCAGTCTCCAGGCTAGGGTTAACAGCCTGTTGCCTGGTTTTTCCCCGGTGCGCTGCCTGCTTCCGTTAGTTAACCTTTTTTGTGTGCTTACGGCCATGCTGACTGCCTGTTCTGCAGGGTCAGTGTGCCAGGCGGTGTACTATTGGGGGGACGGGGCCCGCTCGGCTTACGGCCATACCAACCTGAACACGCCCGATCTCGTCCGATCTCGGAAGCTAAGCAGGTTCTGGCCTGGTTAGTACTTGGATGGGATTCCGCCTGGGAATACCAGGTGCAGTAACTGAGGGGCCTTTGTCCGAATACGCTGGCGATGTGGGGGGCGGGGCACTACGTGCCCACCTGGTGGGGTCTTGATGCTGGCATCATGGACTTCTCCGGGCCCCCATTCTAGGGAGTCCAGTCCTTTTGGTGGGTCTGGGTCTTCCTTCGTGCTCCGCTGCTACGGCCTTGCCACGGGGTTGGGTTTGCCCTTGACCCCGTGATTCTGGGGGCAGTAACGAGGTTGTTCCTCCGTTCGTTCCCGGGTGGCATGCGGGTTGTGCGTGTGTGTAGTCGTGGGGTCAAGCCACGGTCTGCTCACCCTGTGCGTTGAGTTGCTTGAGTGCCTCTTCGCACGGTCGGGTCCGTCGCCCTCCCGTGAAGCCCCTAATAGGGGGGGTGCCCGCCATTAGGGTGGGTCGGGGGGGCTCGGCCCTCCCTGTTCTGATGGTTTGTGGGGGGCTGTCAGCGGGGTGTATTTGTCGGCCGTTGGCTCTCGCTCGGCCTCCCTTGTGCAGAGAGCGATGCCGAGCGAGAGCGATACGATACAGAACGTTAGGTTATGACTATAACCAAGTTCTGTTAGTATAGCGACGCTCGGCATCCGACGCCGCTGCAGCCTTTGACCTCGCCTTGTGGCGAAAGCTTGGGAAGGAGGAGAGTGGGTGGCCCCACCCCTGCTTATATGGGTAAGCTGATAGGGGTGTGGTCAGACAAATATTGGGATTAAAGGTACATTGTGGTCTTTATTCAGTGCGCGTGCACGTATGCGAGATAGTGCAGAGAGCGATGCCGAGCGTCGCTATACTAACAGAACTTGGTTATAGTCATAACCTAACGTTAACCATTTGGTAGTGTGGTAGTGAAAGGGCTAAAACTGCAATAATGAGTTTCTCACCACTGGGGCCACCAGTCGCCACTATAAACAAACTCCATTTTCTCAAAACTAAAGCCTCTTCATGTATCAACATAAGAATGCATTACCACCACAATCTTGTAACTAATATGCTGAATTAGCTGAATTACATTTTTTTTGTGTGCATGGATTTGGATTACAATATTTCAACTACAATACATACAACTTTCTCTTTCCAACTTTCCTGGTTGTTAAACAAGGTAGGTAAATATGTCACCTACAATAAATACAATAGAGAGGCCCACTGGACCACCATGGAACCCTATATTGGAAAATAAATATGTTGTCGCCCAGGAGATCAAAAGTTAGTTTCAGTCTATGTTCATATGTTCTGTGATATGAAGCAAGCTAAGTGTAGTGGTACATACAGCTTGATTGATTGATTGATTGAAAACTTTATTTAACAGATTGCAGAATGGGTACAGTACAGTACAGCTCAATACATACAATTGTTAAGGGGATGCAGACCAGAGAGAGACTTTCGTCTTGTTTACATCAGGGTCCCCCATTTTCAATTCATCATAAGACATAACAGCTGTGATATGAAGCAAGCTAAGTGTAGTGGTACATACATACAGTTTATAGCTGTGATATGAAGCGAGCAAAGAGTAGTGGTATAATACTATACAGCTGTGATATGAAGCTAACAAAGTGTAGTGGTACATATACAGCTGTGATATGAAGCGAGCAAAGTGTAGCGGTACATATACAGCTGTGATATGAAGCTAACAAAGTATAGTGGTACATATAGGCCTACAGCTGTGATATGAAGCTAACAAAGTGTAGCGGTACATACAGTATACAGCTGTGATATGAAGCTAGCAAAGTGTAGTGGTACATATTCAGCTGTGATATGAAGCTAGCAAAGTGTAGTGGTACATATTCAGCTGTGATATGAAGCTAGCAAAGTGTAGCGGTACATATACAGCTGTGATATGAAGCTAACAAAGTGTAGCGGTACATATACAGCTGTGATATGAAGCGAGCAAAGTGTAGTGGTACATATTCAGCTGTGATATGAAGCTAGCAAAGTGTAGTGGTACATATTCAGCTGTGATATGAAGCTAGCAAAGTGTAGCGGTACATATACAGCTGTGATATGAAGCTAACAAAGTGTAGTGGTACATATACAGCTGTGATATGAAGCTAACAAAGTGTAGTGGTACATATACAGCTGTGATATGAAGCTAACAAAGTGTAGTGGTACATATACAGCTGTGATATGAAGCGAGCAAAGTGTAGTGGTACATATACAGCTGTGATATGAAGCTAACAAAGTGTAGTGGTACATATACAGCTGTGATATGAAGCGAGCAAAGTGTAGTGGTACATATACAGCTGTGATATGAAGCTAACAAAGTGTAGCGGTACATATACAGCTGTGATATGAAGCTAACAAAGTGTAGTGGTACATATACAGCTGTGATATGAAGCTAACAAAGTGTAGTGGTACATATACAGCTGTGATATGAAGCGAGCAAAGTGTAGTGGTACATATACAGCTGTGATATGAAGCTAACAAAGTGTAGTGGTACATATACAGCTGTGATATGAAGCGAGCAAAGTGTAGTGGTACATATACAGCTGTGATATGAAGCTAACAAAGTGTAGCGGTACATATTCAGCTGTGATATGAAGCTAACAAAGTGTAGCGGTACATATTCAGCTGTGATATGAAGCTAGCAAAGTGTAGCGGTACATATACAGCTGTGATATGAAGCTAACAAAGTGTAGCGGTACATATACAGCTGTGATATGAAGCTATCAAAGTGTAGCGGTACATATACAGCTGTGATATGAAGCTAGCAAAGTGTAGTGGTACATATACAGCTGTGATATGAAGCTAGCAAAGTGTAGCGGTACATATACAGCTGTGATATGAAGCTAGCAAAGTGTAGCGGTACATATACAGCTGTGATATGAAGCTAACAAAGTGTAGTGGTACATATACAGCTGTGATATGAAGCTAGCAAAGTGTAGCGGTACATACAGTATACAGCTGTGATATGAAGCTAGCAAAGTGTAGCGGTACATATTTACATTTACATTTACATTTAGTCATTTAGCTGACGCTTTTATCCAAAGCGACTTACAAGTTCTGTACGACAAGCCATCAGGAAGGGCACAACTCTATCAGCTGAGTAACAATGTTCATCAAAGTGTTGAGTGCTACAGTGTAGGTTAGTTTATTAGGACAAGTGCATGACAGTAAGGTTAGTTAGGGTTAGATTTATAAAAAAAAAATTGAGCTGAAACCAACTCTAAACATATAGAGCTGAAACCAGCAAAGTACAGTTCATGATCATTTCACTGCTGATACTCTGCTGTGTTCTCAGTCCAGGTTACATGTAGGTCTGCCTCTAAACAGCCCGGTCACAAGGCTGTCTCCTGCTCCAGTCTCATGCGGAAGCTTGCTTGGTCTCTCTGTCTGTCAGTTATCGCACTAACTTGATTTTTACCTCTACTGGAGACTTGTGACTTGTTGTGGTTGGAGTGGTAAATTGAAGAGAGACGATAGAGGCGAGTGCATAGTTTGGAGGTTTGGCACAAACACAATTAACACACACACACACGCGCGCACGCACGCACGCACACACACACACACACACACACACACGCACACACACACACGCACGCACACACACAGGCACGCACGCACGCGCACACACACACACACACACACACACACGCACGCACGCACGCACGCACGCACGCACGCACACACACACACACACACACACACACACACACACACACACACACACACACACACACACACACACACACACACACACACACACACGTCCAAACGTTCGAACCTTTGTTCGTTATAATTTTTTATTTTTAATAAAAAAAACGTTTTTTTTTCTTTTTCTATTCATTCTGTTTAAACCAATGGGGTTTTTCTTCACAGTTGCAGATAAAGATTAGGCTACACTAATATTATAGTATTAAAAGAAAGAAACTGATGAGTTATATTCATTAAAGAAAGTTGATTTAATTGATTTAGTTGGGCTGGGGCTTCTCCCTGGGCTGGGTCTGGAAAGTTGATTTAATAAAAAGAAAAAGACTCATTTAATCAGATGAATCACTTTATTCAAATTGAGGATTTAGTTTGAGGATATTTATTATTAGAAAGCGTTAAGGGGGGGGGGGGGTGAAGGGGAGATATAGACCTAAATAAAGATGAGGTTCCCCCCTCAGGTGGACTTGGACTAGTGTTCTGTCGGGGGTTAACGAGCCTGATTTGACCTCTGACCTTCTCCTCCTTCCCATGCAGTCAGTCTCTCCGTCAACTATATGCCTGCCAGGCCTCCTAACTCCCAAACAAGATCCCTCTTTGTCCGTCTCTCTCAACACGCTTGTCTCCAGGAGAGAGAGAGTCTGGTGTCATGAGACAGGCGAGGCCGGGGCTGGAATAAAGGATGAGCCTAGTTGATTTGGACACGTTTTCCCCCCATCATGCATGATAAATTGGCCCATGCCTTTAGCTCTGCCTATTTTTTATAAACCTATGCATTTCAATGTTTTTCATTTTTCCGACACATGAAGAGGCTTTCATTTTGGGAAAATGGATTTTCAATGGAATTTCTATTTCTGGATGATGTACATGGGATAGCTCTCTATATATATATTTACTAGAGGTGTTTGGATTGGCTCCTAAATTAATATTTACGATTTAACATTTTGTCAGTTAGGGGTGTAATGTGTATATGTACTGTGTGCATGTATACAGATATATGAGGCATATGCTGCGGAAAGCTAACGGAGGACACACAGTGTTTGACGTGCCATAAGCGGAGGAAGTCCTCAGTGTGGCTCGCTCTGAACTCCGGACCACTGTCGCTCGAGAGCTCCTCCAAAGGTGGCGAAGAATGAGCGGAGGTGTTGGACCAGGCTAGCTGAGCCCGCCAGGGCAGTACCCGCCGTAGAGCTCAGGACCTCTACCCAGCCCGAGAGCCGGTCCCCGACAACTAGGTAGTGGCGGCCCCCATAATCGAAGAAGTCAGCAAACACCGCCTTGAATGGTGTGGACGGGGGTGAGGGCGGCAGGGGGGGTGTAGCCGCCTGTGACGGAGCATTGCGGTTGCAGTCTGCACACCCGTCCCTGGTGGCTTGGATGTCCCCGGACATCCCGGGCCAGTAGACTATGGCTCGGGCATGCTGCCCCATTGCTGAAGTCCCTTGGTGCGCGGCATGGAGGTGCCGAAGGACTCTGTCACGGAGGGATGGGGGAACCACAACGCGGTCCCGATAGAGCAGGACGCCATCCTGTGCGTAGACGGACTCACAGACCGATGACAGACTCGCCAGGGCAGGGTCGTTGATGTCAATCCCACCCTCCTGCTCGATGAGGTGGAGGAGGTGGCTGAGGCATTCGTCAGCTACTGTCTCCTGTGCGAGGAGGGGCCAAGAGACGGCTCCGAGCTCCCGTGCATCGTCGCGGATGGAGGCCATGAGTGCTGACTCCACGGCGTCAGGCCCGCTCGGCAGCCCCAGTGAGAGGCCGTTTGCTGAGCCCGAGGGGGAAGGATGCCTTGAAGTAGCATCAGCGGCATAGTTGCTCTTGCCAGGCAGATGCACAATGTCGAAGCGCCATGGGAGGGTGCGCTGCTTGAGTCTAAACAGACGCAAGTTTGTTATTTCATCCAGCGTACGGTCGCCAAAGATCTTCACCAATGGCTTATGGTCGGTGACCACGACGAGGTTGTCGGACCCTTGCGTGAAGTACCACGTCTGTTCCAGACGCCAGGCCACAGCCAGGGCCTCTCCTTCGACGGCCGCATAGCGCTGCTCCGCAGGGGATGATCCTCCATCCTCCTGGACAGCAGTCCGGTATACCCGAAGCACAGCGACAATGTTGTTGGAACAGGAAGTACGGAGGCAGGTACGCTTCTGCATGTCGTAGATCTCCACGCCCTCACGGATGGCCCCAATTATTGCTTGCTTGGACGTCTGGAAGGCCTCCTCCAGTTCGGGGGACCATATAGGAACACACAGCGCGGGCTGAGGAACGGCTTGAATGGAGCCATTGTGTCACGCAACTGGGCGTAGTTAGCCACCTGTTCTCTGGTGTACAAGGGAACGGCAGTGCCGCGGGGCGTGCCGGGGGGACCGTACACTGAGGACATGAGCACTGGGCGCCATGGGGGTCACCTGGCTCTATGCAGCCACCGTTGGTCGACCTCGTAGCATTGACGGACAAGGGCTGGTCTGGTGTGTTAGCCGTGTCAGGGCTACGCCTGTCCCTGGGCCCCCCTGCAACGTCATCCGACGGGAAGTTCACGGGCAAGAGGCCGAGGTTGAGCAACGACTCGTAGGAGAGGTACATGGCCCGGACTGAGCTGCTCACGTATACCATGGAACGGCAGGATGTAACACGGCCCCCGCTGCAGGTCGTCGAGAGCCTAGCAAAGGACGCTCCCTCGATGGCTATAGGGGAGCGGTTGGCGGCCGACAGGCTGAGGCTGACAGGTCGCAGGTCGTCCCGCGTGAAACCGCAGGCCAGGAACTCCTCCAGGGACCAAAGTTCCGACTGTGTGCCAGTGTCTGCGACAGCAGATATCCGAGCCCCGTTGGCCGAGCCCCTGTTGCTGGTGCCATCTCTCAGTTTGATTGGCATGTCCACCGAGATGGTGATTAATGCTCAGGGGTGGTCTCTCAGCCTGGCTCGTCTACATTCGCCCTTGGAGAAGATGTGGTGCTCGAGTCTCATAGGTGCAGGCCTGTTGACACAGCCATGCGACGTAGGGATGCGGCGTCGGCGATGGCTCCTGCGACGTTGGCCAGGGCGGGCTCCAGCCTGCACCGATGAGACCTGGGAGATCAGCTCCGACCCCATGGCGGCCTGTTGACCGTCGAATGGCAGCTGTTGACACCTCTGTCACCGGCGGGCCCTGTAGCAGTCGATGCACACCTGGTGAGGCTTAGGATTCCACCCGCGAGGCCCCTCCGTGAAGACATTAATGACGCTTTTACATTCCGGGCACGAGGCTCGTTTAGCCCCATCCGCAGGGCCCGGGGCGGGGCTCGTCTGTGGGGTCGTCTTCAGGCCCCCGGAATGACGACATGGCAGACGGGAGAGCATTACGTCTTTGTTTTCGAGGAGTGCAATTACGTCATTAACTGGCTTAACCAGGACGTCAGGTGTCCCTAGCGTCTCGCGGCGTATGTCCGAGTCATAAATGCCATTGAGCAGAACATCACGGATAATGTGGTCGGTATAGTCCATGTCCCTGCATTATATGCGCATGTCTCTGCTTTACCCCGCACTCTGGCAGCGAATGCGCAGAATGTCTCGTCCCGTTCCTGGCGTAACTGAAGTAGCTCGGTGCGCAGGGCACGTGCAGCGACTGGGACGACAGCTAGAGAACGCATGACGGATTAGGTCTGGCAAGGGTCCGGAAGCGCTGTCGGGGGCGGCTTTCAACAGGCTGTCTCCGAGCACAGGCCCAGCGCACTGAAACAACTTGACAGGGGGCTGGGCAGCCCCTATGCCTGAGCCGGTGCAGAATACGTTCCAACGACGGATGAAGACGTTCCATTCCTCTATTGACATGCCCACATCAACTTTGGGCCGATCGAGTCTCGGGTTGTGAGGGGCCGGGGCCTGGGCTGGCGCGGCCATGACAGACGCTACGTGTTGGTGGGCAAGTCCATGATTAGTCAACAGAGCAATGGCGAGTGCTTCAGACACGTCTCCGGATACGAAAGCGCAGCCAGGGACAGTGCGTCCAACAACGACCATGGTGTCAAGGATGAGGACACCCTGCAATAGAACAAGGACAGCGACATAAGCTGACAAACAGTGATGCATTCTTCATGGGACGGGGTTGCATGCAGTGCAAGTAGGCGTTTTTTTTTTTTTTTTTTATCCACTTTTTCTCCCATTTTTTCTATATTTTTCTCCCATCCCAATTTCGTATCATCCAATTCAACTCTCCCCTGTCACGGACGCTGTTTCTTGCCTCCCACAAGCCGGCTGCAATGTGGACTAAGTCATACATAGCACAAGTCCCCTCCGGTACTCGAGGTAGCAGCAGTCGCATCTTTTCACCTGCGCAGCTCGATCTCTCAGTGGCGAGGAGTAACGCGTGGGAGGCTCACGCTGCCCCCGACACTTCCTGATTCTACTGCGCAGGCGCACCAACCGACCTGTAGGAGTCGCTGTCCACAACGCCCGATCCCCACCCATCAGTTTCCCACCCCCTAATACGGCCAATGTGTATTAGTATGAACGACCAGCTAAACTGAAAGCAATGTGGAGCGCTGGGCTCGAACTGACGAGCCCAGCGTCTCCAGCATTTCATGGCGAGCGCCTTGCCCACTACGCCACGTAGCCGCCCGCCTACTGTTCTTTTTATACATCCTTTCACTGTACTCATTTCTAGTGAAGACGATATTTTGTGACATTTAACGATTCCCAATTTCGCTGGGGACCACATAGAACCCCCTGGAAGACCAATAGGAACCCCCACATTCAGGAACGGGAACCACATTCAAAACCGCTCTTAAAGAGCACCTACTGCAATTCAAAACTGGCCACCGTAATCGTCCAAACCCCCCCCCCCCCCCCCCCCCACCCCCTCCTAATAGACAGTCTCCTCCCCATAATATGTATATATTCTCTGTTAGGATCTATGGGTAACAGACAGTACTGTATATTTGCATATCGTATATGTCACAAATGTAACAGTACTATAAACCTGTATGTCAAGTATGTCCCTATGCCATAAATGTCATGATGTCATGTATGTTGTGTATGTCATCATAAATGTCACTATGAATTGAAAATGGGGGACAAACGTCTTTCTCTGGTCTACATCCCCTTAACAATTGTGTGTATGAATGAATGAATGAATGAATGAATGAATGAATGAATGAATGAATGAATGAATGAATGAAAACTTTATTAACAGATTGCAGAATGGGTACAATACAGTACGGCTCAATACACACAATTGTTAAGGGGATGCAGACCAGAGAAAGACTTTCGTCTTGTTTCCATCAGGGTCCCCCATTTTCAATTCATATAGACATTTATGACATACACAACATACATGACATTTATGGCATAGGGACATACAGGTATTTAGTACTGATACATTTGTGACCTAAACGGTATTCAAATATACAGTACTGTTACCCCTAGATCCTGACAGAGTATATACATATGATGGGGAGGGGACTGTACATTAGGAGGGGGTGGGTGGGTGGGAGAGAAATATACATACGGCGGGGAGGGAATATATATACATGCGGTGGGGAGGAGACTGTCTATTATGAGGGGGGGGGGGGTTGGGCATTTACGGTGGCCAGTTTCGAATTGCAGCCTCCCGTAGGTGCTCTTTGAGAGTGTTTTTGAAAGTGGGTAGTGATTCACATTCCTTTACAGCTTTGGGTAGGGCGTTCCACATTGATGTGGCATAATTGCGAAACGTGTTTAGTCCCTTGTTTGAGCCGAATCTGGGTTTAACATGATTTGTGGAGCTCCCTCTGGTGTTGTGGTCGTGGTATTCACTGACCTTTGGGAAGTATTTTGACATGTACATGGGCACCCCGGTCGTATAGTGTATCTTGTAGACCAGGCCCATTGCAAGTTGCTGTACTCTGTCGTCTACTCTAAGCCATCCTAGGTTGTCAAAGTGGGCAGGGGTGAGGTGGGTTCTAGGAGTAAGGTCAAGCAGTAGTCTGACCAGTTTGTTTTGAGATGTTTGTAATTTTGTTTTTAGCGCCTTTGAGGTGCTTTGGTACCATGAGGTGCAAGCATAGTCGTAGTACCCTTGAATGAGTGCTCCTGCAAGAGTCTTCAGGGTGTTCTTGTTTACCAGTGAGGAGATCCGGTACAAGACAAACGTATTTCTCTGGTCTGCATCCCCTTAACAATTGTGTGTATTGAGCCGTACTGTATTGTACCCATTCTGCGATCTGTTAAATAAAGTTTTCATTCATAAATTTTCATTCACCCCACGAACCATTGGCCAAAAAAAAAAACGCCCACTAATCTACTCCCGACGAGACGCTGCGGGATCTCAGCTCATTCACACACAGCAGCTCTGAGGACGCGGTCGTCACACTCACACCAAGACTCCAACTCTCCGTCTCCGCAGTCCGCACACACCGACTAAAGGTAGGCTGTTTTCTGGAACAACAAGAAACCCCTTGTCTTCAACTTGAACATGTCTGGTTGACCTTTTATAGGAGCTGTTTATATTTATCTTTTTTGTGTGCGGTGGAAGTAAAGTCGGGATCAAGAGAACGTAGTGGATTTTCCCGGGGTGGTGACACACGTTTTATTAACAACCAGCTACAGTAGAACCTGTTGTTTACAGAGTGATTGTCCGGTAAAGAAGGTACTTGTTCCAAACAAACAAAGACTCCACGCGTGTCCGCGCCAACGGTTCCGTCCAGAAGACTAGTCCAAGACCCAAGTTCGGCCACAAGTTCAACAACACTGACCCGTCATCCCGAACTATTACAGTACACCGTCTCGGGGTTTGAACGGTGGAAATGAAAGGTTATTAATCATCAAGGTATTCTTGGCTTTTTGGAGAATTACAACCAGCGGGGAAGAAGGGTCATTGTAAACACAAGATGCGCTTTCCTCAAACTTTAAGTTGTGTTTGATTTGTCACATATTATAATAATGTACATTAGTAGTGAAATGCTTGGTTCTGTACGACCCCCCCCTCCCCTGAGGTTGTCCTGAAGTGGCGTTAAGATATTAGATCTATATATATGTTGTTGACCCTGCTTTACGCACCGCATGACTGTCATCATCAGCACATGGGTCTGATTTATAGCTTTGTGTTTGTAGCTAAAGAAACCGGGCGAATTGGATTTATTAAAACGTAGATGTAGTCATGGGTTTAGCAAATATTACTGCTATATAATAACCAGCCGAGCTCGTTATTAAAAGCGTGATTTTAATTGACCCCATGTGCCCACGGGTCTGATGTCTGGAGGGGGGGGGGACGTGTTTGTGGTTGTTTGTAAACTCATTGCCACTTTACTTTGCACAATAAGTTCCACGGCGGGAGGGTGCTGCTACCAGTCACTGTGCTACTTGCTGTTTGTCAGTTGCCCTAGGTTAGGGTCAGGGGTCATCACTCAGCAGCCCGCTAACGTTATGGTGGTGTGTGTCTCCTTCACATGTGCCTCTTGCGCTATTTGCGTCTCTGTTTGCACCCCCCCCCCCCCACTGGTTGCAGCCAGCTGTTCAGTCAGAGACAAAGAAGCAACCAATCGAACACTTGCTTTGTCTCTGACTGAACAGCTGACCGCCTGCTCCCATGGCTGCAAAATGTAATGTTTGTGTTCATCATATCATTTATACGTCCAGAGCATGACTCGGTTTAATAACCCTTTCACTGCCACACGACAGCGGGTTAACCCTTTACTATCACACAATACTATCACACAACCGACGGTCGCATGGCAGTGAAAGGGTTAACCGGCTGTCGTTTGGCAGTGAAAGGGTTAACCTTCTGTGTATTGTCGCAGTGAAAAGGGTTAACTGTTTTGGTAGCTCGGCAGTGAAAGGGTTAAGGGGGGGGGGTCGCCATCGGTTGTCTGATAGTAAAGGGTTAACCTTCTGTCGTGTGGCAGTGAAAGGGTTAACCGGCTGTCGTGTTGCAGTGAAAGGGTTAATTTTTTTTATTTATTTTTTTAACTTGGGAGTCCGTCTCTTGCCCCCTCTCATCATTGGAAGTGCATCATTCAACCACTTTACCAGATGATTACTAAGCTACTTCCGAGAGGCTGCTGCTGGTGTTGCTTTGTCCTTGAGTGGCGGGAAATGTTTTGAGTGAAAGCCAAGGGGGGGGGCGCTCAATTGTGGGGGACAATGGGGGGGGGGGGGGGGGGGGGGGGGGGGGGGGTTGGGGATCGTTCCTCCTGTCCCCCTCCTCGTTTTCTCACAGATGGGATTTTTCCAGGCCTCTTTTTTTTGGGACACAATTCCCATTTACAGTAGTTTTACAGCAGTTCCCCGCAACCACTGCACAACAGGGCCGCTTCGCAACACTCGACTTCTTGCAACCTTTCCTCTTCCAGTCTGCTTACTACCACGTCGAGACTTCTGTCCAAGGACCTGACTGGGAACTGTTGGGGGAGTGGTCTGTTCTCTTTTCCTCTTTCACACCGCCCCAGACGCAAAGGGCCAGACATCAGCTAGGCGGTTCAGTGTGCAAATATGAGAAGATTAGTCTTGTTTCAGCCAGTGCTTGGGCTTCCAAGCCTTCCTGCCAGTGCGCGTCTGCTTACAGTGTTCCCCTGGTCACTCTCCGATTCCTGTTCAAGGACCTGATTAAACCTGACATGAGAGTAGGCGATGTAGGCTTCACAGCAAGCGAGGACCTGTTGTCATATCTGGTAAAGGTCGATTACTAAAGGCTTACACGAGAGGGAAGGTGTGGCTTTGGCTTATGTATAAATATAATTATTTCCCCTATGAAGCCATATCATACCGACAGGAGTAAAGGATGCTTTGCTGAAGCAACGGCGCTAGGCCTGCCACGATAACAAATTTTGCTGGGCGATTAATTGCCCCCGAAAATATCGCGATAAGCGATATTATTGCGACCGGTTAGAGAATTTTTTTTTGAGAAATTTATTTCCCAAAACTTTTATTTTGAAGCCCACCGCTCCGTCTTTTCCGGTGTTTTAGACTTTTATTTTGAAGCCCACCGACCGGACCGGAAGTATTGTTGTTATTATCCTAGCTTGCTGATGCTGCTGGTGGACTGGGGCCAGCTAACGTTAGCTTGCTGATGCTACTACTACTTCGACATGCTGCTAATGGGCTGGGGCCAGCTAACGTTAGCTTGCTGATGCTGCTGGTAGATCGACATGCTGCTAGTGGACTGGGGCCAGCTAACGTTAGCTTGCTGATGCTGCTGGTAGATCGACATGCTGCTAGTGGACTGGGGCCAGCTAACGTTAGCTTGCTGATGCTACTAGTAGATCGACATGAGCTAATGATAAAACAAATGTTGAGATTGTTGGTGAACAACTAACTTTAAGTTAGTTTTACCGTTAGCTACTAACGTTAAAACGCTAACGTTACACTACAAATAACGCTACTTGGTTAAAAGGAGCAACACTATTGAGAAATGTAGTTAAGCTATGTGGTGTTGCCCCACGGAGCTCCTGTGCTGTGCTCTCTGCTCTGTAGTAAAGCCAGCGGCCCGCCTCCCAACACGGACAGTGACTGACAAGGGGCACTGGTTCCGCCTCATTAAAACAAACGCGCAAATAGCAATTAATCGCGCCTGTCAAAATCATTGCATTAATTTTAATTATCGCAGCAATTAATCGATTTATTGCTTATCGCGGCAGGCCTAAACGGCGCTAAACGCAATGTTTAAAAGAAATCTCTTATGTTACCGTCGGTTGTGTGATAGTAAAGGGTTAACCTTCTTCTGTCGTGTGGCAGTGAAAGGGTTAAAAGGCTCAGTGGTGTTGATCTGGTCCGTGTGTCTCGTGTCAGGGTGCCAGCTGTGTTCATCTAGGTCCACTGGGCCTGCCAGGGTCGCCCCTGAAAGCCCCATGCATCTCAGTCCGTGTGGAATTGATGATGTGAATATGCCGGTGTTTAGTTGTCATCAGCTTCTCCTGTCCACAAGGCCTCTGTCGCGAGAGATGATGAGCGACGGGAAGGTTTCCTGCAAGAGGAGCGTTCTCATCAATAGACTGGTTTATTCAGCCTCCAGTATAGCAGCAGCGCGACGCGAGAGCCCTGCTTGATTGAGCAGAATGAGGAAGCTGCGTGCCAAGGATGGCTACTGTGAGATTGGCTTCCGATAAGAAAACAAGACTATGTGAGAATGCTAAGCAAACGTTTCATGTGACGCCAGAGTTGCTAGCTGTGATCACGCCTACCGTCAACCCTAGACAACACATGGCTTATGATAAAAAAAAAATACAAAGATGATTTGCTTTGGAAGAAAAATAATAAATAAAACAGTCTCTTGTCCAAAGATGAATGGGGGGGAAAGCAAGATGCTTATCAGGTTCAACCCCTTATTGCAATACACTGTTGCAATTAGAGATGTTCCGATACCTAAGCTTTGGGTATCGGCCGATACCGATATTTATCCGATACCAGTGCATAAAAAAAAAAAGTATATAAATTATACTTTTTTTTTTTTTTTTTTTTTTTAGATACTGTTATACTGTTTTTTAGTAATAACTAGAACGTATGGTATTTATTCAACAACAGGTGATTGTATAGATTTGTATTAGTATCATTAATCAATGAGTATGGGCTGCAGCACTGCAGATATACCCTACTCCAATGATCCACACGGACATTAAACGGTGTTGGCTCTGCAGATATACCCTATTCAGTCTGTAAGCTAGTGGCAGATAGAACGTTCATGTTGTGATTTTTGATGCAAAATAAATATTCAACATTCTCTTTTGAAACTCCGCCTCAGACTCTTATCCTTTGGCACTTGCTGTACTTTGCTTGCAGGTCTGCAGCCATTATTGCTGGATTATGAGTAGCACCAACTTTAGACACGGTAATGTTATCAAGCTAAGCTAACTGACCTAGCTCGTCTTCCCGCATTGACATTTGATAACGTTAGTAATAGTCAGCTAACGCTAGTCCGTAGCTACTTAACTTAAATACAATTCACCGTGGGTGCATTATTGTTGATAGACGGTCACGGACAGTGTTAGGTCCTGGAGAAAGGACAGGCGATCATCTGATTTGATGTAACCTTAAAGCGGATGTTGTTCCAACTAGCTATCTTTCCAGCTAATGCTATCATAACACCAGCCAAACACATCCCGATTCCCGTCCGAGCTCCCCGTCACACCGCACAGTCGGGGACAATGGAATTTAAGAAAGTGTATCTGCTGTTAAAATGACACAGCATCACACTTTAAAACATGTTAATTTTATAATCCTCACTCTCCGCAGGACTCGGCAGGAGATAAATGACATCATGAGATCGGAGGCTAGAATTTACGTGTACTCGCCGATACCGATACCAGCATTTTAGGCAGTATCGGCGGCATTTCCGATACTGGTATCGGTATCGGAACAACTCTAGTTGCAATACATTTTTACAAAGTAAAAACGTTGTGCAAATGATAAAGTAGGGGTGTGAGAAAAGAAACCTATTTGAATCCATTCACAACCCCCCCCTTACCATAAAATGCTATTTATTTTTCTTTTAGACCTATTAAACTACTGTCTACCACAGTCAAATGGGAAAAGTAACTCAAAGTGATTTTTTTAATCGAATCGTGACCCAAGAATGGATCAATTTGTGAGATTCCTGAATCGCAGCACCTAGATTACAAACAGGCCAGTGGCAGCGGTGGCCTAGAGGTCAGAGAAGCAGGTTTGTGACCGGAAGGTTGCCGGTTCGATCCCCCAAACCTGCAGGTAAACCTGGGTGGTGAAGTGAATGAATAACTCGATACCGACCTCTGAAATGCCCTTGAGCAAGGCACTTAACCACCAACTGCTGCAGTGGAGTTTCCCAGTGGCCAACCGTGTCAGACTGTGGTTGTACTGGGCAGCTCCTAGTGGTCAACAGTGTCCGACTGTGGTTGTACTGGGCAGCTCCTAGTGGTCAACAGTGTCAGACTGTGGTTGTACAGGGCAGCTCCTAGTGGTCAACAGTGTCAGACTGTGGTTGTACTGGGCAGCTCCTAGTGGTCAACAGTGTCAGACTGGTTGTACTGGGCAGCTCCTAGTGGTCAACAGTGTCAGACTGTGGTTGTACTGGGCAGCTCCTAGTGGCCAACAGTGTCAGACTGTGGTTGTACTGGGCAGCTCCTAGCGGTCAACAGTGTCAGACTGTGGTTGTACTGGGCAGCTCCTAGTGGTCAACAGTGTCAGACTGTGGTTGTACTGGGCAGCTCCTAGTGGCCAACAGTGTAAGACTGTGGTTGTACTGGGCAGCTCCTAGTGGTCAACAGTGTCAAGACTGTGGTTGTACTGGGCAGCTCCTAGTGGCCAACAGTGTCAGACTGTGGTTGTACTGGGCAGCTCCTAGTGGTCAACAGTGTCAGACTGTGGTTGTACTGGGCAGCTCCTAGTGGTCAACAGTGTCAGACTGTGGTTGTACTGGGCAGCTCCTAGTGGTCAACAGTGTCAGACTGTGGTTGTACTGGGCAGCTCCTAGTGGTCAACAGTGTCGGACTGTGGTTGTACTGGGCAGCTCCTAGTGGTCAACAGTGTCAGGCTGTGGTTGTACTGGGCAGCTCCTAGTGGTCAACAGTGTCAAGACTGTGGTTGTACTGGGCAGCTCCTAGTGGTCAACAGTGTCAGACTGTGGTTGTACTGGGCAGCTCCTAGTGGTCAACAGTGTCAGACTGTGGTTGAACTGGGCAGCTGCTAGTGGTCAACAGTGTCAGACTGTGGTTGTACTGGGCAGCTCCTAGCGGTCAACAGTGTCAGACTGTGGTTGTACTGGGCAGCTCCTAGTGGTCAACAGTGTCACACTGTGGTTGTACTGGGCAGCTCCTAGTGGTCAACAGTGTCACACTGTGGTTGTACTGGGCAGCTCCTAGTGGTCAACAGTGTCAGACTGTGGTTGTACTGGGCAGCTCCTAGTGGTCAACAGTGCCAGACTGTGGTTGTACTGGGCAGCTCCTAGTGGTCAACAGTGCCAGACTGTGGTTGTACTGGGCAGCTCCTAGTGGTCAACAGTGTCAGACTGTGGTTGTACTGGGCAGCTCCTAGTGGTCAACAGTGTCAGACTGTGGTTGTACTGGGCAGCTCCTAGCGGTCAACAGTGTCAGACTGTGGTTGTACAGGGCAGCTCCTAGTGGTCATGGCCAACGGTGTCAGACTGTGGTTGTACTGGGCAGCTCCTAGCGGTCAACAGTGTCAGACTGTGGTTGTACAGGGCAGCTCCTAGTGGTCATGGCCAACGGTGTCAGACTGTGGTTGTACAGGGCAGCTCCTAGTGGTCAACAGTGTCAGACTGTGGTTGTACTGGGCAGCTCCTAGCGGTCAACAGTGTCAGACTGTGGTTGTACAGGGCAGCTCCTAGTGGTCAACAGTGTCAGACTGTGGTTGTACAGGGCAGCTCCTAGTGGTCATGGCCAACGGTGTCAGACTGTGGTTGTACTGGGCAGCTCCTAGTGGTCAACAGTGTCGGACTGTGGTTATACTGGGCAGCTCCTAGTGGTCAACAGTGTCAGACTGTGGTTGTACTGGGCAGCTCCTAGTGGTCAACAGTGTCAGACTGTGGTTGTACTGGGCAGCTCCTAGCGGTCAACAGTGTCAGACTGTGGTTGTACTGGGCAGCTCCTAGTGGCCAACGGTGTCAGACTGTGGTTGTACTGGGCAGCTCCTAGTGGTCAACAGTGTCAGACTGTGGTTGTACTGGGCAGCTTCTAGCGGTCAACAGTGTCAGACTGTGGTTGTACAGGGCAGCTCCTAGTGGTCATGGCCAACGGTGTCAGACTGTGGTTGTACTGGGCAGCTCCTAGCGGTCAACAGTGTCAGACTGTGGTTGTACAGGGCAGCTCCTAGTGGTCATGGCCAACGGTGTCAGACTGTGGTTGTACTGGGCAGCTCCTAGCGGTCAACAGTGTCAGACTGTGGTTGTACAGGGCAGCTCCTAGTGGTCATGGCCAACGGTGTCAGACTGTGGTTGTACAGGGCAGCTCCTAGTGGTCAACAGTGTCAGACTGTGGTTGTACTGGGCAGCTCCTAGCGGTCAACAGTGTCAGACTGTGGTTGTACAGGGCAGCTCCTAGTGGTCAACAGTGTCAGACTGTGGTTGTACAGGGCAGCTCCTAGTGGTCATGGCCAACGGTGTCAGACTGTGGTTGTACTGGGCAGCTCCTAGTGGTCAACAGTGTCTGACTGTGGTTATACTGGGCAGCTCCTAGTGGTCAACAGTGTCAGACTGTGGTTGTACTGGGCAGCTCCTAGTGGTCAACAGTGTCAGACTGTGGTTGTACTGGGCAGCTCCTAGTGGTCAACAGTGTCAGACTGTGGTTGTACTGGGCTGCTCCTAGTGGTCAACAGTGTCAGACTGTGGTTGTACTGGGCAGCTCCTAGTGGTCAACAGTGTCAGACTGTGGTTGTACTGGGCAGCTCCTAGTGGTCAACAGTGTCAGACTGTGGTTGTACTGGGCAGCTCCTAGTGGTCAACAGTGTCAGACTGGTTGTACTGGGCAGCTCCTAGTGGTCAACAGTGTCAGACTGGTTGTACTGGGCAGCTCCTAGTGGTCAACAGTGTCAGACTGTGGTTGTACTGGGCAGCTCCTAGTGGTCAACAGTGTCAGACTGTGGTTGTACTGGGCAGCTCCTAGTGGTCAACAGTGTCAGACTGTGGTTGTACTGGGCAGCTCCTAGTGGTCAACAGTGCCAGACTGTGGTTGTACTGGGCAGCTCCTAGTGGTCAACAGTGTCAGACTGTGGTTGTACTGGGCAGCTCCTAGTGGTCAACAGTGCCAGACTGTGGTTGTACTGGGCAGCTCCTAGTGGTCAACAGTGTCAGACTGTGGTTGTACTGGGCAGCTCCTAGTGGTCAACAGTGTCAGACTGTGGTTGTACTGGGCAGCTCCTAGCGGTCAACAGTGTCAGACTGTGGTTGTACAGGGCAGCTCCTAGTGGTCATGGCCAACGGTGTCAGACTGTGGTTGTACTGGGCAGCTCCTAGCGGTCAACAGTGTCAGACTGTGGTTGTACAGGGCAGCTCCTAGTGGTCATGGCCAACGGTGTCAGACTGTGGTTGTACTGGGCAGCTCCTAGCGGTCAACAGTGTCAGACTGTGGTTGTACAGGGCAGCTCCTAGTGGTCATGGCCAACGGTGTCAGACTGTGGTTGTACAGGGCAGCTCCTAGTGGTCAACAGTGTCAGACTGTGGTTGTACTGGGCAGCTCCTAGCGGTCAACAGTGTCAGACTGTGGTTGTACAGGGCAGCTCCTAGTGGTCAACAGTGTCGGACTGTGGTTGTACTGGGCAGCTCCTAGTGGTCATGGCCAACGGTGTCAGACTGTGGTTGTACTGGGCAGCTCCTAGTGGTCAACAGTGTCGGACTGTGGTTATACTGGGCAGCTCCTAGTGGTCAACAGTGTCAGACTGTGGTTGTACTGGGCAGCTCCTAGTGGTCAACAGTGTCAGACTGTGGTTGTACTGGGCAGCTCCTAGTGGTCAACAGTGTCAGACTGTGGTTGTACTGGGCTGCTCCTAGTGGTCAACAGTGTCAGACTGTGGTTGTACTGGGCAGCTCCTAGTGGTCAACAGTGTCAGACTGTGGTTGTACTGGGCAGCTCCTAGTGGTCAACAGTGTCAGACTGTGGTTGTACTGGGCAGCTCCTAGTGGTCAACAGTGTCAGACTGGTTGTACTGGGCAGCTCCTAGTGGTCAACAGTGTCAGACTGGTTGTACTGGGCAGCTCCTAGTGGTCAACAGTGTCAGACTGTGGTTGTACTGGGCAGCTCCTAGTGGTCAACAGTGTCAGACTGTGGTTGTACTGGGCAGCTCCTAGTGGCCAACAGTGTAAGACTGTGGTTGTACTGGGCAGCTCCTAGTGGTCAACAGTGTCAGACTGTGGTTGTACTGGGCAGCTCCTAGTGGTCAACAGTGTCAGACTGTGGTTGTACTGGGCAGCTCCTAGTGGTCAACAGTGTCAGACTGTGGTTGTACTGGGCAGCTCCTAGTGGTCAACAGTGTCAGACTGTGGTTGTACTGGGCAGCTCCTAGTGGTCAACAGTGTCAGACTGGGGTTGTACTGGGCAGCTCCCAGGTGTGAATGGAACTGTGTGAATGTGAAGCAGGGCGTTGATGAAAAATAGCATTCATGCTCGGGGAACACCTACCCTGGAGGTAGTTAAAGGATAAGAGTTTCAGTCATGGGGGCTTGCCTTACGTTACGTACAAGGGTTTTGTTTTAGGATCCTAAGGGCAAAAGGGCAAACTACACACTACATCCTTTTGTTTACCCCCCCCAAACCATGTTTTGTTTGTCGTAACTAGGGCTGTCACTAGTTACTTAGTTATCGTCTTGTCGATTAATCTAAACCATTAATTTAAAATGCATATAATGTAAGGAAGAGCCCAGGCCTGGATAATATCAGCTGCTCTGTGCTTAAGATGTATGCAGAGTAGCTGAGTGGCATATTCCACTATATATTTTTTACAGTCTCTTAAACTACAAAAGGTTCCCATGAGCTGGAAATGGCCCACACTAGTCCTAGTAGATCAGGTCAATACTCAAAACTAAAGGTATTAAACTACTTCAGGCCAGTCGCTCTCACCGTAGTTATGGAAACCTTGATGTTTTACGAACAACCTAGAGTAGCCCCTCTGCAGTTTACCTATAGAGGTTTGGAGGACGCCACTTTGTCCTTGTTAAACCTTTGGTTTGTCCTCTGTATTTAACACTTGCTTGCAGAGAAACCCATTTCCCTTTTTTCAACTTGATTTTTTTGATATGGTTTGGATAAGGGTCTTTATAACTGTTTTAGGGTCAATGAGTGCTGCTTACTCTAAACAGCTGTCCTCTTCTTCTGGTTCCCTTCAAGGTTGTCATTTGTCTCCTTCTTTTCATTATGTTTTTTTATACAGAAAAAAAAAGTCAATGGGGACGTCTATGTAGGCGTTGTAAGATAAGATAAGATATTCCTTTATTGATCCCCTTGGGGAAATTCAGGCATCACAGCAGCCTGGGGGGGAGGGGAGGTACAGCTAGTAAAAACAAGCAGTGTAAACAATATAACATTAATATAACTAACTAACTAACTGAAGTATACAGTATTCACATAAGGTGCAGTATGCATAAGGACGGTAGTATTATTGTCCTTTTTTAGGTTCCTAGTAGTTGTAGTTGTATGTCTGGCAGCAGTCCCTGCCCACTGTTGTGGAGCCTGATGGCCGCTGGTAAGATAACCTCTGACCTTCTCATCAGTATATGATCTGTATAACAATGTCTCTTCTTTTGACGTTACAAGCTTCCTCTTTCCATTTGGGAGTGAGCTGAGCACACGATCTAAACCTGAGATAAGCATGTGTTGACCCTCTGCACCCCAGATGGGACAGACGCACAATTCGCCCCAAAGGTCTTCAGTAGATTTCCGTTGCTCTCTTAACACTAGAGCTGTCAATCTTCACTGGCCTCACGATTTAAATTCGATTACGATGCATTTCGATAATATATTACATCCTCAATTTTATAATCTATATATCACTGCACATGGCTACTTTTTCATCAATTAATACAAGCAGTCGGATAAATTAACTCTTTTATTTAGAAAGTTCTTAAATCGGTGTCAAAATAAATGTCTTTACTAATGTTGCACGATACACCGATCCTAGAAAAGTATCTTGATACCCAGCTGTTAAACGGTTCAATACTCATTTTATTAGTATCAGTACTTTTAGAACAATACCCTGATGCTGTATTTTCTATGAGTTGAGTGGATGCATTACCGGACTAGCTTTGCGTAGTGGCAACAGTGTCAGCTGAACACACCAAGAAGGGAAAATAGTCATATCACTGAATGACTTATTTTCATATACAAAGTTTCTGAATGGACGTTTCCCAGCAGAACACAAGTTACACTGGTTGCGCTATGCATGCTTAGCTTTAGCTTGCTAACGTTCGATAGCAGGAGCTGCTGTCTGCCAACGAATAAGTTGTTTCAACGGCAACAAATGTATTCACAAAATGGATTACCATCCAAACGTTATTGAAGACTCCTGTCACCAGTAATTACTACCAGTAATTACTACAGTCTAACTTTTCCTAACCAATGTGACTACAGCAATATGCGCAAATGTGCCTGTTTAATTTTTTTTTTATATACACATAGTTAGTAGGCTATAATCGATTATGTTCTGTCACTGCATCGATGCAGAATCGTTCGCATCGCGATGCATCCTAGAATCGAGAAATGTCCACACCAAAGTTACACATGGATCCATTTCACAGCTTATCACATGTCCCTAAACTACTCATCCTTCATCAGGACATTAGGTTATGAGTCACACTTACTTCTAAATGTTGGTCACGATGAAATGCTTTCCGTCCAGCCCATCACATCGTCCAGGCCTCTGGAAGGAGGCTCGAGTCCACACTATAAAAGACTCTCACTCGCCACAAGAATAGCTGCTCCCCACATGCAACAAAGCTGCTGGTTAATCACTACTGCATTGCACCATAGCTATGCACTCAACACTGCCCAAGTTTCAACACTTTGATGAACATTGTTAGAGCTGCACCCTTCCTGTTGACCTGTCGAACAGAACTTGTAAGTCGCTTTGCATAAAAGCGTCAGCTAAATGACAATGTAAAATAGCGCCTTCCTGCTGCCATCATATCACTACAGCTCACTGTTATCTATACATCCATTTATTTTGATCAAACAAATGGCAGTGCAATGACTGTTCTCCGTTTCTGATCTTGTTTCATATACATACCGTTTAAAAAAAAAATTATTGGCTTACATTGTGTTTTATTATTTTGGTCTTTAAATGTAAATGGCAGTTGTTTTTAATGCAACCACCAAGCTAAATTCCTTGTGTGCAAATATACAGTACTTGGCCAATTAAAGTGTTTTGATTCTGAACATCATTTACATTTACATTTAGTCATTTAGCTGACGCTTTTATCCAAAGCGACTTACAAGTTCTGTACGACAAGCCATCAGGAAGGGCACAACTCTATCAGCTGAGTAACAATGTTCATCAAAGTGTTGAGTGCTACAGTGTAGGTTAGTTTATTAGGACAAGTGCATGATGACAGTAAGGTTAGTTAGGGTTAGATTTTTTTTTTTTTTTTTTTTTTTTTAAATTCAGATAATGGTTGAAGTGCGTCTTTAGTCGACGGCGAAAGATTGGACGTGTTTCGGCTGTCCTAACTGGGGTGGGTAGTTCATTCCACCATTGTGGGGCAAGGACTGAGAATAGGCGACTTCTCTTTGATGACCCTCCCGGAGCTTGGATAGGAGTAGGTCTGAGGCGGCCAGAAGAAGCAGAGCGTAGGGGTCTTGAGGGTGTGTAGTTAGAGACCATTGACCGGAGGTAGGCGGGAGCAGTTCCCTTTGCCGCACGGTATGCTAGGTCGAGGGCCTTGAAGCGGATTCGTGCAGCAATGGGGAGCCAGTGCAGGTCCCTAAGAAGTGGGGTGACATGGGCCGACTTCGGTAGGTTTGAGATCAGGCGGGCCGCTGCGTTCTGAATGAGTTGAAGAGGCTTAGTGGCAGTGGCCGGGAGGCCAGCGAGCAGTGCGTTGCAGTAGTCGAGGCGGGAGATGACTGTTGATTGGACGAGGAGTTGGGTGGATTCTTTTGTCAGGAAGGGGCGGATCCTTCTGACGTTGCTCAGGAGGAATCTGCAGGTTCTGGTTGTCGCTGCGATGTGAGCAGAGAAGTTCAACTGGTCGTCGAGGACAACACCAAGGTTCTTGGCGGTCGGGGACGCGGTCACAGCTGCATTCTCGACTGTGATGGAAAGGTCGGTCAGGGGGGAGGATTTGGCCGGCAGGTGGAGCAATTCTGTTTTGCTTAGGTTCAGTTTGAGGTGGTTGGTCGTCATCCAGGCGGAGATGTCGGACAGACAGGCCGAGATCCGCTCAGAGACGTGGATATCTGAGGGAGGGAAGGAGAGGAAGAGTTGAGTATCGTCGGCATAACAGTGGTAGGAGAAGCCATGAGACGTGATAATGTTACCCAGTGATTTAGTGTAGAGGGAGAAGAGAAGGGGTCCTAAAACCGAGCCCTGGGGGACACCCGTCCGCAGGGGGCGGGTGGCCGACAGGGTCCCTCTCCATGACACTTGGTAGGAGCGGTCATTGAGGTATGATGACAACCATGTCAGCGCAGAGCCAGCCACTCCCATTCCTGCGAGGGCCGCGAGGAGGATCTGGTGGTTGACTGTGTCGAAGGCTGCAGATAGATCTAGGAGAATCAGGACAGAGGAGAGGCCTTTCGCTTTTGCTAAGTGAAGTGCCTCTGTGACCGCAATGAGGGCTGTCTCTGTGGAGTGACCAGTTCTGAAGCCTGACTGATTAGGGTCTAGGAGGTCATTCTGTAAGAGATAAGCAGTAAGTTGGTTGGATACAGCACGTTCAAGTGTTTTAGAAAGGAAGGAGAGAAGAGAGACAGGACGGTAGTTGCCTATGACGGTAGGGTTCAGGGATGGTTTTTTTATGAGGGGCGTGACTCTGGCTTGTTTTAGGGAGGTGGGGACCACCCCCGAGTTGAGTGAGGAGTTGATGGTTGCAGTTAGGAATGGGAGGATGTCTGGTGCTATGGTCTGGAGGAGTGGGGAAGGTAGCCGGTCCAGCTGGCATGTAGTCGGACGGTTCGACGTTACCAGTGTCAGGGTCTCGGCTTCTGTAATGGGAGAGAAAGATGACAGAGTGAAGGAAGAGGTTCTCGATTCAGCATTTGGAATGGGTGGGGGTTGGGAGAAGGAGCTGCGGATGTTCTCCACTTTTTCCTCAAAGAAGATCGCAAAGTCTTCGGCAGAGAAAGATGATGGAGGGGGGGGGTGGGGGGGGAGTGAGGAGGGAGGACATGGTAGCATGCAGTTTGCGAAGATTCTTGGCAGAGGCCTCGATCCTATGGTGAAAGAAAGAAGCTTTGGCATTAGTAATGGTTTTGGAGAATGTTAACAAGAGGTTGTGATATGTGTCGATGTCAGCAGTGAGGCGTGACTTTCTATACTTCCTTTCAGCTGCTCTCAGGACCTGTCTTTGTTCTCTCACTGGATCTGTCAGCCATGGACTGGGCGGGGAACGGCGGGCAGGTTTCTCAACGAGGGGACAGAGCTTGTCAAAGGAGGTTGCAAGGGCTGAGAGGAGGGTGGAGGTTGCCATCTCTGTGGAGAGAGCAGAGAAGGTGTCACTCAAAGGTAGAGCGGACAGTATGTCAGAGGAGAGGGTGGAGGGGGATAGGGAGGCCAGGTTGCGTCTGAGTGAGACGGTTTGAGTTGGGGTGAAGACCTTTCGGTTAAGCATGAGAGTTAGTGAGAAGGATATGAAGGAATGGTCAGATACATGTAGGGGAGTTACCGTGGTGTTAATGATGCTGGAGTTACGGGAAAATATGAGATCCAAGGAGTTGCCTGCTTTGTGGGTGGGAGGCATGGCAGTGGGAGTCAGGTCAAATGATTGTAGGAGGGAGACTACTATGACTGACTGAGATGAGTCAGGCAGGTTGAAGTCGCCCAATAGAAGGAGAGGGGTAACATCTTCCGGTAAGGAGCTTAGAAGCATGTCCAGCTTATCTGTGAAGTGATCGAGCGGACCTGGAGGGCGGTAGAGTGTAACAATGGTGAGATTGAACATAATGGAACATAATTGAACATAATAGGAGGGTTAAAACCGTCTCCCTCTGACCTCTGCTTGGCACCAGGTTTGTCCTCCTGGGGGCCTCCAGGAGTTTGAAGGCGATCTGAAAGATGGTTAGCAAATGATCCAATTCCTTGTGCTGTCCAGAGGAGTAAAAGACCCTATAATAATCTCCCATTCCTCAGTAGAATTTTTGAAAAGCTAAGTTTACAAACACTATTACTTGACCACTAATAATTTAGTACTAGTTAGTTAGTGGGGGAAAATAACCTACTGTAATAAACTCTGTCCTCATTTCAATTCTATTACCATCTGGATTAACGGTTGGTAATGTAGTGCAAATCTCTAATAAATAGATAAAATATGATGTGTTAAAAATGTTGTGGATGTGTGTGCAATGAATGTAGATGGATAGGTTGATGTTAGTCATTGATCATCCTGATGGCCTGGGCTGGGGATAGAAGCTCCTTCTGAGTCTCTCTGTACCGGCCATGAGACTCCGGTAGCGCTTGCCTGACCGCAGCAGTTCAAAGAGGCGTTGTTTGGGTGGCTAGAGTCTTTGATTATTCTCTTCGCCTTGGCCCTGCAACACCTGGGGTAGGGCTGGGCGATATGACGATATTATATAAATATCGGGTACAGTTCATTAACAATACACTTTTTCAACGTATCGTGGATATCGTGATGTTTTGCCCAATAGGATTGTGTCGCGTCAATCTGGTCCACACGTTACTCGTTCATATCTCAGCCCGTGTTGAGATATGCCCATTCCGCGGTCTGTTAATAAAGTTTTCAATCAGACAGATGTATGGAAAGGCTTTTATTATAACATTCGTTGAGGTAAAATCATTATGGCTCATTTAGTCATCCTGTGGTGCACTGGTCTCCTACTAGTCGGTCGCGGGGAGCTAATGTAAGTAGCTTTGTTGATGTCAGCACACGGGGCATTCAGGAAGTCAAAAACTAATAGAGCTTGCCGATTGGTGCTAAGAACAGCAGGGCGGGTGCAAGCGGTGTGACGTAATTGGCAGACTCGACTGTCAATCAAAATTATTCTGTTGTCCGTCAGAATGAATGAAAACGTTATTAACATATTGCAGAATGGGTACAATACAGTACAGGAGGATGAAGACCAGAAAAAGACTTTCGGCTTTTTTACATAAGGGTCCTCCATTTTCAATTCATCAAAACATTTAGAGACATACAAATATATAGTAGTTTCATAAAAATGCTAAAATGCTATTTATTGATTGATTGATTGATTTAAAACTTTATTAACATATTGCAGAATGGGTACAGTACAGCTCAATACATACAATTGTTAAGGGGATGCAGACCAGAGAAAGACTTTTGTCTTGTTTACATCAGGGTCCCCCATTTTCAATTAATCATATTTCATATCTAAATCATATAATATCTCATTGCTAAATATATGCAATATATTATAATCTAATAATCCAATAATCTAAATCTAATATATAATATAAAAATGCTAAATGCATGGGTATTTTATTTTGTCTTTAATGTTGGCTTGCAAACTCAAATACTGTCTTGGTAAGCCTCATAATGAATCGTTTGGGGTAAAAAAGAAAAACATCGTGATGTGTATCGTGTATCGCCGAAAGGTCAGAAAATATCGTGATATCATATTTAGGCCATATCGCCCAGCCCTAGCCTGGGGTGTAAATGTCCTGGAGAGTCGACGGAAGCCAACCTCCAAAATTGTGCGTTTGGCTGCAGATCGGGCCACTCTCTGCAGTCTGGAAGTAGCGCTGTGATACGATCAGTGCATGATCTGTCCCTGAATATTTTACGAGTCATACTGTACTGTTATTGTGCTTCACGTTTTAAAGTTTGTTGTCAAATTGGCACTCTAAAGTCTCGAGTGACCTTGGTGATGTTATTGACATACAGTCAGTCTATTCTTGGACCTCGGGGGTATTGTTTTGAAATCCTCATCCACCCTCTTTAACTGGCCAGCCCACGACCCCACTCCCTGGAAGAGGAGCAGGGAGAAGAAGCATTGTAAATCTTAACGCACTGTGGCATGCCGTATCTGACATGCTCAGTAAGAGTTGTTTGTGTGTTGTTCAAGGGAAAACGGTGACGTAGAAAAACACGATTTGCGATATGAATAACCTGTGTGCATTTAAATTTGATATGCACCAGCCTACATGCTTGAAAAAGGATATATACATATTGTGTTTCTGAAGCTTGTGTGTATATGTTACTACAGACGCTGACCTTAAGCCCCCTGCTTGGCTCTCTACTGCAAGAACTTGTACAAGTTGACCACTATGGCAAGAGACCCATGTGTCTCAGTTCTTGTGCTCTTCTTGATTCATCTGTGGAATGGATCCATAAACTGGCTCGTATCATCTTATTGGGTGGGTAGTGTGTAAAGGTCTAAGCATGCCTACCACCGCGCAGTCCCGGGTTAAATTCCCAGCAGCGGTACCTCAGTCCGGCTTGGTTATCGGTACCTCTGGCTTGGGCAGCTCCACATGTATCGGAGGAGGCGTATGGTAGTCTACACCCTCCCCAGACCGACGGTAGAATAGTGAATTGCCATAATGACAAAATTGGGGGGGGGGGGGGGGGGGGGTGGGAGAAAAGATTAAAGGGCAATAAAAAAACAACAGTTCAGCGCCTCACCCTGTACTGCTCATCACACTGAAGGGACCAACTTGAATTATGCAGGTGGTTAGTCGGAATGAAAACATGGTCCATAAAACAAGGCTTTAATTTCACGCCTGCCAGCTGGTGTCCTTCCTCATGACTATTGTAGCGCCGCGCTTGTCAAGCGCTGATGATGTGAATCATTGCAGTGTGTCTTGTGTGCTTGGAGGTCGGGGAGGTGGACTCACAAAATCACCTTTTACCAGCAGAAAAGGATGTTTTTAAATTGATCTTTTATAGATTTCAAGAAATTATTATTATTATTATTATTATTATTATTATTATTTATTATTATTATTATTATTATTATTATTATTATATAATTATTATTATTATTATTATTATTATTATTTAAAAGTTGCAAACGATCTATCCTCTCTCTGTCTCTGCACGAGAAGCGAGCCACAGCGAGTCATTATTACACACACTCCTCGCGAGTCGCTCGCTAGTAGTGCTACATACGGGTACTCCTTAATGAAAGTTCTCCGTGCTGAAGCGCACTGCACACAGACACAGACAGCTCTGAGTCTGCATGCACCGTGACTCGTGATGGCGGATAGAGCGAAGCGTTCTAAAGAAAGTATGGATATACAACGCACGTTGCCACAAGTGCAACAAAACATTTGCCAGTAAGGGTGGCAATACGAGCAATTTATCAAAACATCTGTTGGCAAAACATGATGTTAGTGTGCAGAAATGCGCGTATTCGACTGCCTTGCGCGCAGTGTTCCATCTGCATCCACGTCCACTGCCGCCGGTAAGCCAAGATACGGAGTTTCCTAGGCTAATAACGAATTATTACAAATAGGCTAATAAACAAAATAATTGTTTAGCTACAAATACTACAATCTAAACTTTTTATAGATCGTCAAGCTGAGGCGTCAGCCACCAATGTGTCCCAGGCCAGTGAGCCCAGGGCCACCACACATCTTCCCTCTACCTCCCTCCACCACCCAAAGTCCTTTCACCCTAGCAGCTAGAGGAAGGATGACAGAGGATAGGGTGAACGAGTGTCACAGTTCTGTTAGCCTTTTGCATTTGTTGTTTATTATAAAAAGTCTATAATTCAGAGTCAGACACATTTAAAACATTGTTGCTGCTGTTGCTGAAGAAATTATATTCATTTATTATATTTATTTATAAAGTTATATAAAAGAACATTGCTGCTGCTGTTGCTGAAGAAATTATATTTATTTATAATACTTATTTATAAAGTTGTATTTATAAATAATAAAGCAATGTTGATTCTGTTCTTAATTAATTGTCTTTTTTTCTTGCAAAAAAAGAACCAAAAAGAACCGATAAGAGTATCGATAAAGTACCGAACCGTTAAGCAGTATCGATAAGAGTAGTAGTATCGATAAAATCCTAACGATACCCATCCCTGATGGTGACGTGTGTATACATCGTTCACCCTCCGGTCCCTGAGTGGCTGTGGTTGGTGGGTGTGCGTGCAGCATGCGTGTTTGTACACACAGATTGCGTTTGTAGCTCTGATTACTCCTCCAGATATAGCCCCAGAGCAGAACCTGCCGTCTGTAAATCAGTTCCCTGACTTACCATATGGAAGAACCATAAATATTGCAATTAGGGGCGTAACGTAACGACGCATCAATGCATCGCAATGCATCGATCCTACGGTGGCGATCGATTTGAAAATGTAAGAATATATTATAAAAAAAATTAAAATCTTTTTTTTTATTGACATAGTCCATTCATGCTGAGTGAATCCTCTTGCGTGTTCCTCAGTCTATAGTTTGGGACTAAATGAAACCGCAATGCACTGCAGGCTTCTCTAACCCATGACAAACTGGCTCCTTCTCCTCTCGCCTCATCATATGATCTGCCGCGCTTATAGGTGTGTGTGTGTGTCCGAGTGTGCGTGTGTGTGTGTCCGAGTGTGTGTCCGTGTGTGTGTGTGTGTGTGTCCGAGTGTGGGAATGTAGGCTACTGTGAGACTAAGGTATGCTGGTGAAAAGGGAACAATGTCCTGTTCCGTTAGGGTTTAGCCCCGTGATTAAGATGACATGGATGATGAGTACGTCAAAGGTCGACTTAAACATCCCCACCGTGACCATGAGCTTATTCCACTTCCTGCTCCTTCCCAGAAATGTGGTTATTGTACCCCCCCCCCCCCCCCCCCATCTAATTATTTAGTGGTTTTCTGCTAGTTGTGTAGGATGTGTAGATGGGAAGGAAATGATCAATTACTAGGGGTGTAACAATGCATCGTTCTTAACACATTGACCGCCAATAACGTTGTACAACGGGTTTGCTGGTCATGCGGATTCCGCCAAGCCACGGCGTACGACGTTATTGAGATCATATTTCATTTTTTCGACATGGTATTCATAATTCCGCCACCCAGCCTCTGCTAAGACAGTGGGACTCTGCACAACCGTGTAACGCTTCAATACCGAGCTTCAATAGGCGAGTTACAACCGGAAATGGATCTCTGGTGATCTCGGTGCATCTGGGAAATCCGTCCGGCAGTCACATATTGTTGCGGGACTCTAGACACACATCCGTGTATATGGATCGCTGCTAGGGATGGGTACCTTTCACATTTGAACCGATACGGTACCTGTGAATCGATACCGGTACCCAACGGTACCTTTTTTTGGTACTTTAGTCTAAAAAAAAATTATTTACCTACCTCAGTCGTGAAAAAAAAATCCTAACTTCAAATAACTACAATTTCGACCGTTTTCGCCTTGCCATTGCTCCGACTGCTTTGTTGTTGAATCAAGTCAAATCCTAGGTAAGCATATATTGTGCGTGTGAACGTTGACATGAAAAGAAAAAAGGTAAAAAAAAAAAAAGGTAAAAATAATAATTTTCTTTTGGTATCTCACTTGAATCGATACTCGGTAGTACCGACGTGGTTCGGTACCTCAAAAGAACCGAATTCGGTACCCATCCCTAATCGCTGCCATAACTCAATCGATATGCTTTGGGCGTTTATTGCGCCATACAAACCGGAAATGGATCTAGTCGATCGCCATCAAATAAGTGGGATCTTTTTCCTCCAGTCTCATTGGCGAACGGTAAGAGGACAGTAACGTTACTATCAGCTTGATTGTTTATTCTTTTCAATGCAAACCACTCTGATCAATATATCACCCATACTACATAAAGCATTTACTGACGATCACAGAATTATAAACGACCCCCCCCCCCCCCCCTTTCATCCGCGCATGATGAGTCATAACTAGGGATGCTCGATATTGGCTTTTTTACCGATACCGATATTGTCCAACTCATAATTTCAGATACCGATATCAACCGATACCGATATATGCAGGGTTCCCCCCCCCCCAATTTTTTTTAATAATTTCAGGTAATTAACATTACATATCTCTTGTTGTGGAATTAACACAACATTATGCATACTTTTGACAATAAATAAAATCAGAATTTGTTCTTACTTGCTTGCCTGGGTAAATAAATATATATGAACGAAAAAGTATAACGTTCCTACATCCTGAATGATGGATAATCGATGTTGAATGGGCCATAGTAATGTCAATTTAGCAATACAATTTAAAAAGTTATAGCCCTGCAAAGGTGAACATCTCCATAGGCTTAGACTGGTGGCAGTGATCATACATTGATGGATAGAAGCGTGGCAGGGAATGTGTTAAGGTCGAATCAAATCGTGGTCAAATTAATATTGAATCGTTGCCTGAAGAATCTTAATCGAATCGTTGTTGGGTCGAATCATTACACCTCAAGTCCTGTTTACTCGGCACTGTTGATATCTAGTGCTGGTTCCTGTTGAGAGGTGAGCCAATTCAAGTGTCGATGACCAGGGACAAAGTGTACCTTTTTGTACCCCACTGCAAAGTGCCACAGAGTAACTTGGTCTGTGGGTACAGCAGGCCGGGCACGGTTTCAGACGGGGTGTCTCGTGCCAGCTGGCGCGCTTTGATGACACGCTCAGCAGAGCAAGGCGGAATGAAGAGGAGCTCGAAACCTGGCCGGGCCAATCGGGTTCCATCGGCTGTGTGACATGCAGTGTGCATCTGTGACTCCATTGGCCATGATAAAGTTTCAACTTACTGGATTGTGTCCTAAGAGAAGTCTTTATTTGTCATGCCGCAACATTTGCAATTTGCAAGACATCGGCTGCGGCGTGGGGACCAATCCAAGCGCTACTGTCCGTCTTCATCAGGGACGTGACACTGTTGACTATCTTTCCTGCATGTTTTTCCATTTGGTTTCTTTTTTTTGGAGGGGAAAGCCTTGCGAGCACGGGGAGAACATGCAAACTACACACAGAAAGGCCCGGGGGGATGCCCCATACCTGGTCCCAAATGGGAAACGAGCCCAGGACCTTCTTGCTGTGAGGCGACAGTGTTAACCACTACACCACCTGCCGCCTAGAGATTAAGGCTAGAGGGCGATGAATGAATGAATGAGAACTTTATTTAACATATTGCAGAATGGGTACAATACAACAGTACGGCTCAATACACACAATTGTTAAGGGGATGCAGACCAGAGAAAGACTTTTGTCTTGTTTACATCAGGGTCCCCCATTTTCAATTCATAGTGACATTTATGACATACACAACATACATGACATTTATGGCATAGGGACATACATGACATACAGGTATTTAGTACTGTTACATTTGATATATACGATATTCAAATATACAGTACTGTTACCCCTAGATCCTGACAGAGTATATACATATGATGGGGAGGGGACTGTACATTAGGAGGGGGTGGGTGGGTGGGAGAGAAATATACGGTGGGGAGAGAATATAGCCGTGGGGAGGAGACTGTCTATTAGGAGGGGGTGGGGGGTTTGGACATTTACGGTGGCCAGTTTCGAATTGCAGCCGCCCGTAGGTGCTCTTTAAGAGCGGTTTTGAATGTGGGTAGGGATTCACATTCCTTTACAGCTTTGGGTAGTGCATTCCACATTGATGTGGCATAATTGCGAAACGTGTTTAGTCCCTTGTTTGAGCCGAATCTGGGTTTAACATGATTTGTTGAGCTTCCTCTGGTGTTATGGTCGTGGTATTCACTGACCTTTGGGAAGTATTTTGACATGTACATGGGTACCTTAGTCGTATAGTGTATCTTGTGGACCAGGCCCATTGCAAGTTGCTGTACTCTGTCGTCTACTCTAAGCCATCCTAGGTTGTCAAAAGTGGGCAGGGGTGAGGTGGGTTCTAGGGGTAAGGTCAAGCAGTAGTCTGACCAGTTTGTTTTGTGATGTTTGTAATTTAGTTTTTAGCGCCTTTGAGGTGCTTTGGTACCATGAGGTGCAAGCATAGTCGTAGTACCCTTGAATGAGTGCTCCTGCCAGAGTCTTCAGGGTATTCTTGTTTACCAGAGAGGAGATCCGGTACAAGAATCTAGTTCGTTGGTTGACTTTTTTTTTATTACCTTGGATGCCATTTTGTCACAGGAAAGATTTGCCTCTAGGATGGAACCTAGGTAGGTAATTTCATCTTGCCTTGTGAAAATATTGTCACCCACTGTAACTGAGAAGCCGTCGGTCTTGCTGAGTTTGTTATTTGAACCGAAGAGAATGGACTCTGTTTTGCCCATGTGTAATGATAGTTTGTTATCAGCGAGCCAGGTGCAGATTCTGCCGAGTTCCGAGCTGAGGGTTTTTTCAACCTGTAACTTGTTCTTGTCAGAGACCAGCAGGGCTGAGTCATCCGCAAACAGGAACAAGTTGCAGTCACAAGCTGACGACATGACATTTGCATAAATTAGGAACAGTAGCGGTCCTAGTATGCTTCCTTGTGGAACACCACAGCTCACTGTGAGGGGGGGGGGATAGGGTACCGTTTACCTCCACCATCTGCTCTCTCCCCTCCAGGTAAGATTGCATCCAGCTCACTGATAAACTATCAAAACCAATTGCTTTTAGCTTATCAATCAGAATGGAGTGATTGACAGTGTCGAAGGCCTTTTGTAGGTCCAGCATGACCATGCCGCAGAATTTGCCTGCCTCCACCTCTTGTTTGATGTGGTCGTGGGTAGGGATGCCCCGATCGATCGGCCACCGATCGTTATCGGCTGATAAATATGCGATCGGTGATCGTTGATAATGCTTTATTTTCGCCGATCGTCAAAACCGATCTCACTCGCTCGTCTCGCTGAGTTCTGTCTCAGACACCGGGAGCTGGAAGCATCTCGAGCTGTGCGGCGTCTGCTCCTCCCTCCAGCCCCTCCCGCGCGCATGTAAACACGGGTCTAGTCTAGTGGGACGGGAGGACGGCGTCTCCCTGAGCTAACGTTAGCTACCGTTACAAAATGACCCAGTCAACCATTCACTTCCAGTCCAATACATGATGAGGCATTGTCTAACCGAACGGTATCTAGCCGGCCAGCTACCGATAACTCCTGACATCAACAAACGCTCCAGCAAGTCTAGTAGAGACGTGTATGATACCTCAGCTAGCTCATGTTAGCTGACGCCAGCTCACTGTTCAAAACGAAATGTCCCACTGAACTAATAGTTCACAGAGGCGCTTTATCAACCTTATATAGCCGGCCAGCAGTAGCCACAGATAGCTCCTGATATCAATGTTTTATAACACTCATTCGATGCGTATTCGAGCTGAGGGCATGTTGTTGGAATATGATCTATAGCAGGGGTGGCCAACCAGTCAGAGACTAAGAGCCACAAAAACATTACTGTGGTACCACAAAGAGCCACACCATATACCAGCGTTTCTCAACCTTTTTTTTCAGTCACGGCACCCTTCATGTGTTTATAGGTCTCACCCTCTGGCCTCTGAAGTTGCTAATGTCTTTTTTATTTGGGCCTCACAGGGTTAAAAGTACCCTGTGAGACCCACGGTTGCAAAATTACAAAATCACTTTTAGCCATTTAAAAAAATTATGTTTATTTAAAAAATGTTAAAGGGGAACTATTTTACTATTTCTTTCACTATTTGGGCACTTTTACACAATTCCTGTGAGTCTATGGAACACCTAGGTTTTTTTCAAAAAAAATGCATTGTTTTGTATTTCTAATCAAGTACTAAAAACCGCATTTGTCTACCTCAAGATCTTAAGCCGTTTTGAGGCTGGGCTCCAACCACTGTGTGGCCTGGTGCCAACTGCCACATCAACTGCCACATTATTATGCAGCTGAGAAATCTCTGACATCACAGATATGCACATTTTTAGATGACTCAGTTCAGTGAGGGTGAATATTGTGAGAGGAGAATTGGAAGAATTCGCCAATATGAGAATTAGAGACATATATCCTATTAATATAAGTCCATCCACATAGCTAAGAAACAATGGTAAACACTGAAAAAAGCCATTTATAAGATAGTTCCCCTTTAAGCACATGTATAGTCAATTGGTCCTGTTGTTCAGCCTCACAATGCTATTTGATAGTAAATGTGTTTATGTCCCACCCTCTGGCCTCTGAAGTTGCTAATTTCTTTTTAATTTGGGCCTCACAGGGTTAACCTCTTAAGCCCGAGATATACAGTAAAAGTGTATATTTTCAGCATTATGTTTGTTTACCAATTATTTTAACTGTTATTAGTGAAATATAAGATTATAGAAATCTCAGGGCATTGAGTCGGAAACCGGCGCATATTGACAGGAGGAAGTGGCACAGCCAAAAGTGAGTAGTCTTTTGAAGGAAGAGACTCGGGGCTTTCAAATTTCGAAAAACTACCCTACCCAGCTCACACCAGCCCCTGTCAATCATCTGACTTCTGGATTTACTTTTTAATTTCTCTTATTTTTTGGGATTATCTCCCACAAACCTGAACGTTATTGCCATAAAACAGAACGCAGTTAGTTTCTCTACCTTTCTGTGAACGTCTTGCAAAAAACGGTGTTGCAATATGATGAAGAATGGTGGAGAAATTTACATTATAAAAAAGATGGCAGAATTCAGTACTGTATCTACAAAACCTTCTGTTTAATCATCTTCCCTTTATTCATTTGCTTAGATTTTTCAGGTCTGGTAAATTTTAGCATGGTGTTATTTACAGTCAAAGATAATATTTTTTTTTAAATAGAAGATATTCTCCTTTGGTTCATTACAATTTACTCAAGCCTAGTAACAGACACACTATTTCTGACACTGGTCCATATATGTCCCTAGATTCAGATACCAAGAACATGCAAATGGACCATTTAAAAAAAATTTGTAAATGTTTATTCTACGTCCTTATGGAATGAGTGACATAAAAAAAAAAAAAAGTTAAAAAAATATTTTTTTTTTATTTTTTTTTATTTTTTTTTATGGATGGAAGAGCCGCACATTGACGGGCAAAGAGCCGCATGCGGCTCGCGAGCCGCGGGTTCGCCACCCCTGATCTATAGGGTCTAGCTGCAGCTCCGGAGAATCCTGGCCGTAGCTGCAGGCTACTCGAGTATAGGGTCCAGCTGCAGCTCCGGAGAATCCTGGCCGTAGCTGCAGGCTACTCGAGTATAGGGTCCAGCTGCAGCTCCGGAGAATCCTGGCCGTAGCTGCAGGCTACTCGAGTATAGGGTCCAGCTGCAGCTCCGGAGAATCCTGGCCGTAGCTGGAGGCTACTAGAGTACACACAGACAGTGGAGCTTGTTGCGTGGTGGCGATGTCTCGCAGATAATACAAGTACAAGTCTAATTATATAATATATATATTTTATAAAATAAAACATAAAAAATTATATAAAATTTAATTTTTTTTTAATCAAACGATCGGTATCGGCCGATATGGCTCACGACGATCGGTTATCGGTGGCAAAAAACATTATCGGGGCATCCCTAGTCGTGGGATGTTCTGAAGCCAGATTGGAATTCGTAGATTAGATTTTTTTCCGCCAGGTACTTTTCGACCGACCTGTTCGTAGCAGCGTTTCCGTTAGCCGGTAATTACCGGTATTTGACCGGCAAAATCTGTTGAAGTCCGACATATTTAATCTCTCCGGTCATAATGTCCGGTGAAAATAATTCCCTCTAAACACAATTAGATTATTTGAATTGTATTAAAATAGGCTAAAATTAAATAGCCTATGCGATGAACGAAACAATCATTACATTTGTTTCATCGTTGCTTCACCAAGCAGCCGGTCTAATAATGACATCGCTGTTGTCAGCGCGAGCTAGCTGCTGCTAGATTTGTGAGAAGCATCCATCTGCAGACCGACAGAACCCCCCAGCTTTGCCGGCAAGGTGCAGTACTCCAATTCAGCCATTGGCAATTCAGCTGTTGGGTGGGGGGCGCTGCTGAGCGGTCCCCAGACCGGACCTAAAAACACAGCTGCTCTGTCAGTCTGCAGCTCCATGCTTCACGTAAATCAGCAGCCAGCTCGCGCTGACAACAGCGATGTCATTATTAGACCGGCTGCTTGGTGACGCAACGATGAAACGAATGTAATTATTGTTTCGTTCATCGCATAAGCTATTTAATTTTAGCCTATTTTAATACAATTCAAATAATCAAATTGTGCTTAGAGGGAATTATTTTCACAGGACATTATGACCAGCACCAAGTCGTTGGGAGGTGGAGTCATCACGCAAACCCACGATAATGTTGCCGTCTCTCTCTGCCAAATTTCTCAGTTCTTCGCTTGATATAATTAATACAAATGTCCAATATAACGGAATTCGTTGGCTCATAAAAATGTGATTATAACAGCTGTTTTTAGGGCTGTACGCTGCGATGATATCGTCGCGAATTGCCCCTTTAATTGGCCGTTGCGATTGGTAAATATTATCTGGGGGCGGGCTTGCGAGTAGTGCTTTCAAGCCTTGGATTCGCATTTCACTCCTAAATTATCCAAGGCGTGTGATGACGCGATGACGTCACTCACGCGAGCTGAGCAGTGAGCACTCAGCAGGTATGATCAGCGGGAACAATCGACTGAGCACTCACTCTGATAGACTGGCTGACTGTCTGATTTAGCTATGAAGAAAAGTAAAGTTAGTATTGCTTCATATTTTCGACGCGTTGTTCGACCTCCTATAGTGAGCCGAACTGAACTGAACTCAGACACACGGAGAGAGATGTGGCATCTGCTTCTCCTCCAGCCCTCTCGCACCCGTGGCTGTTGTAAACACTGGGACCTCGGTGAGCCTGCCAGCCGGCTAGCTACTGATAGCTATCAACAAATGCTCCAGTAAGTCTAGTAGTGCATGATAGCTTGCGTTAGCTTACTGTTCAAAACGAAACGTCCCATTAACCTGTTCCACCCCACGGCCACGGTACCGACCCCTTTTTGACATTATTATCATATATTAGTATTTTTATGAGTGCTGCAATAATTTAACGTTTTTAAAATCAAACGTTTTCAAGTATTATTATCACTACTATGTCACAAATACATGTAGAATGTAAAACGTCAGGTTGGCAATAGTTTAGCAATAGGTTAAAAGTGAGTTTATATCATTTTAAGTTTTTATTTTTCACTCGCGTTTTTGACGCTGAAGCGTAAATGGAAATGTTGAACCATGGGAATTGTAGTTTTTTTGCGGCCATTTTGAAGAGCGCATCGCCAGCTATCTGCCAGCGTCGGAATTTCTCAAAACTACACTTCCCATGGTCCGCTATGGTCGTTCAAAGTTAGGCATTCTGAATGAATCATATGATTCGCGATAATAAGCTACAAAAGGTAACGTTTTTGACAAATATTGAAACGCAGTCAGTTTCTCCACACTATTGTAATCATGTAGGAATAATTAGATCTGAAATTAGTTACAAAATGATTACACTGTGGGAGAAATAAAAAAGTACAGTCGATTACATTAAATATCTGTATATGTTATTATACATGCCTGGTGATACTATATCCAAATTGAACTCGGCCATTTGAAAGATACTATATGTATATATATATAAATGTGCGAATTGGCTATAATAAGGTAATGTATAAGCATATATTCTATATTCTATAATAATATTTCAAATTGCATTGGTCCGGATGGGAGAATTCAGTACTGTATATACAAAACCTTCAATTTTATCATCTTCCCTTTATTAATTTCCTTAGATCTTTTGTACACATGATCTCAAGAGGGTACTGAATTAGCTCAGTGGCAGTTTTTTAAGTTTGGTCATTATTATCATGGTTTTATTCACTGTCAAAGATGAAAAGAAAAATCATAATTCATATTTTCCTTTGTTTCATCAGAATTTAAGCAAGCCTAGTAATAGACACAATATTTCTGACACTGAGAATACATTCATTGAGGTCCATAGATGTTCCTAGATACCAAGAATATGCAAATAGCCCTTGTAGAAGTGGAGCAATATTCCATTTACCATAGGTATACATTTTATGCAGATTTCACCTGGGGTGGAACAGGTTTTAAACTAAATAGTTCAGATAGCTCCGTCCTGATATCAATGTCTTATAACACTGAGTCGATGCGTATTCGAGCTGAGGGCACGCTGAATATAGTCAATAGGGAGCAGCTGCAGCGCCGGAGAATCCTGGCCGTAGCTGGAGGCTACAGTATAGGGCCCAGCTGCAGCTCCGGAGAATCCTGGCCGTAGCTGGAGGCTACTCAGTACACACAGACAGTGGAGCTGGTTGCATATAGCGAGCATTTAGACTTGTTGCGTGGTGGCGATGTCTCGCAGATAATACAACTACAAGTATGATTATATAATATATATATTTTATTAAAAAAAAATTATATAAAAACAATCGATATAAATAATGGTAAAATTGTTATTTAAAAATTTGCCCCTAAAAAATATTTTTTGCCCCTAAATTTCTCATTTAGGGGCAAGTGTGCCCCTAGTGAAAAAGCTTAGCGTACAGCCCTTGTCGGGCAGACTGCCCACCGACACCTCAAGTCGGCAGCAGCACGAAGTCTCGAGGGACTTATTTTATTTGGAATATATTAATGACTGTATATACGCTAGGGGTGGGACGATACATCGATCCAGATCAATATATATCGATCTATTATCAATAATCAAATAAGATCGATGCCACGTAAAAAGATCGATTCATATTGCGATACTCTTATTTTGAAAATCCGGCGACGTCATCGCCCCGCGCCCAGTGTTGTGAAACTCAAACTCCGTTTAACATCAACACAGCAGTAGCGTCTAGAGCAAGACTAGTGTGCCTATTCTGTGACCCAAAACATGTCCCTGCTGTTTTATTCCACAACGGGTCCAATGCATCTAACCTGCTTTGCAATCCTCGTCACTCCATTATGCCCACGTCGCGTTAAAGATCGAAGATAACGTTACTTTAGCGTGAGCTAACAAGCTAACCCAGAGCCATAGGCAGAGAGAAGTGGGGACTGGGAGGGTGCATTCTCGGGGATAGCCCCACTAACAGGATCTGGCCGGTACTGCACCTTGGGACTCCCAATATGCTTTTCTAGCCAAAATACAGCTCTGTGACAGTGAATAGGATATTAATATCGAGAAAAAAAAGATAAATTAACCAAAAACAGTGAACAGGAGGTCTATTTGTATTAAAAACAATAGATTGTTTTTCATTTAAATGTCTGGAAGAGCTCAAAAAAAAAATTTCATGATATTTCCATTGCCTTTTTTTTGTTGTTACTGATTGTATTAAATGGGCACATAATATCGTCTCATATCGATCGCAGGCACCTGAATCGAATCGTATCGTATCGTGGCAGACTGTGTGATATCGGATAATATCGTATCGTTGTCCAAAGAATCGATATCGTATCGTATCGTGATTAAACTGGTGATTCCCACCCCTAATATACGCAAAAGTAGCCTAGTTTTAAGTTAAAATATTATAAATGCCTTGATGATGTCATTCTTTATATAGGCCTATCAATTGTTTTTAAGCTCAATAAACTCTGACCGGAATTTATCCCATTTGTCCGGTAGATTGAAATCTACAGGACACTCAGACCTGCAAAAAAAAATTCTAACGGAAACCCTGACTATTTTCTCCATGACTTTCGAGATGGAGGTAAGAATAGAAACAGGGCGGTAGTTGCCTGGGTCTAATTTGCTGCCCTTTTTGTGTAGAGGGGTCACTTGCAATTTTGAAGTCCTCGGGGACGTGTCCCTGTTTTATGGAGAGGTTTATTATGTGTGTGATGAGTGGGGTGATGGCGGCTGCTGAGTCTCTGAGGAATTTGGAGGGGATGTTGTCATGGCCAGTGGCCTTGTTAGGTTGGAGGGCGCTCAGTTTTTTGAGTACCTCATCTGTTGTTACCATTTCTAGTTTGAAGTCGTCTTTGCGGACCCCTAGGTTTTTGTAGTATGCTACTATGTGTTCTACCCCATACTGCCCTGAGTGGGAGGGTAGTTTGTTTACCAGTGTTGTGGCTATGTTTGTGAAGAAGATGTTTAAGTAATTGGCTACATCCAGCTTGTCTGTGATGAGCGTGTTGTCCGTCTTTATGTTTATGTTTGAGAATCTGGTTTTAAGTTTTTAATGCAGCTTAGTTGATTATTGAGTCATTTCCAAAGTTCCCGTGGTTTGTTTTTGTTTTCCTCAGTTTTGTCATTGATAAAAAAAATTGCGGTTTTGATCATGGTGTTTATGTCATTTCTTAGTCTGTTTCTTTGAATTTTTAGTTCAACCACGTGGGCTTGGAGTTCACTGTTTGAGCTTTTGGAAAGCTTTGTCGGACTTTTATGAAGTTCAGAGCATTTTTTGTCTCTGGTTTTCATAGCGGCCAGTATTTCAGTGTGCATCCATGGCTCAGCGCGATTTTTAACCCTGGTGGTTCTTAGGGGTGCCATGTTGTTGAGTATTTTTGTGAATTTGGTTTTAAATCCAAGCCATGTTTCTTCAACCTGTGTACCACTGAGTTCATCTGACCAGTCCATGCTCTCCAGTTCTTGGTTAAAGGCCTCTCTAGAGTAGGTTTTGAGGTCCCTAGATGCGACTGTTTTGCTGTACAGAAAATCATATAATGATCACTTAACCTGCATGCTATCACCCCTTTATTGGAGATCATGGACTTGTCGGACGTCAAAATGAGGTCAATGGTGGTTTGTGTTGAATCACATACCCTTGTGGGTTGGGTGATTAGCTGGCTGAAACCGTGCAGATCAGAACCTATTGAAGGCTGCTTTACGTAGTATATCCGTGTTCCAGTCCCCAATAAGATTTTTTTCCTACACCCCAGCTAAACACCCATCCAGTGTGTCATAGAAGCCACTCTGTTCTGGTGGTCTATAGATTGTGCCTACTAGTACTGATTTCGCCTTATCGAATAAGATTTCAATCCAAACAGTTTCAATTTCGTCATGGTTAAGGTCAGTACGGTTGATTAATTTGGTATCTTTGTGAATATACACACAGACGCCACCTCCATATTGATTCCTATCCCTCTTGACTATTGAATAGTTTTCGATTTCAATCTCTGGATCCTGTACAGATGAGGTTTTGTTTCTGTGAAACACAATATGTTAGCCTTACCGTTTAAAAACAAATGTCTGATTTCAGCCAGTTTGGGTCTCAGGCTGTTAGCGTTTAGGTGAAATATATGAAGCCATTTGTGTTCTTTATTTGGTTTATGTCGTCGAGTTCAAGGTGTTGATTGTCTGGTTGTCCGGGTGGCGGTAGGTGGGGAGGGGGGGATGGGGTCCTATGTAGAGTTGTTCCGATACCGATACTAGTATCGGAAATGCCGCCGATACTGCCTAAAATGCTAGTATCGGTATCGGCGAGTACACGTAAATTCTAGCCTCCGATCCCATGATGTAATTTATCTCCTGCCAAGTCCTGCGGAGAGTGAGGATTATAAAATGAACATGTTTTAAAGTGTGATGCTGTGTCATTTTAACAGCAGATACACTTTCTTAAATTCCATTGTCCCCGACAGTGCGGTGTGACGGGGAGCTCGGACGGGAATCGGGATGTGTTTGGCTGGTGTTATGATAGCATTAGCTGGAAAGATAGCTAGTTGGAACAACATCCGCTTTTAACGTTACATCAAATCAGATGATCGCCTGTCCTTTCTCCAGGACCTAACACTGTCCGTGACCGTCTATCAACAATAATGCACCCACGGTGAATTGTATTTAAGTTAAGTAGCTACGGACTAGCGTTAGCTGACTATTACTAACGTTATCTTAATGTCAATGCGGGAAGGCGAGCTAGGTCAGTTAGCTTAGCTTGATAACGTTACCGTGTCTAAAGTTGGTGCTATTCACATAATCCAGCAATAATGGCTGCAGACCTGCAAGCAAAGTACAGCAAGTGCCAAAGGATAAGAGTCTGAGGCGGAGTTTCAAAAGAGAATGTTGAATATTCATTTTGCATCAAAAACCACAACATGAACGTTCTATCTGCCACTAGTTTACAGACTGAATAGGGTATATCTGCAGAGCCACTGAGTAGCGAGTGCAACACCGTTTAATGTCCGTGTGGATCATTGGAGTAGGGTATATCTGCAGTGCTGCAGCCCATACTCATTGATTAATGATACTAATACAAATCTATACAATCACCTGTTGTTGAATAAATACCATACGTTCTAGTTATTACTAAAAAACAGTATAACAGTATCTGAAAAAAAAAAAAAAAAAGTATAATTTATATAAATTTTTTTTTTAATTTTTTTTTATGCACTGGTATCGGATAAATATCGGTATCGGCCGATACCCAAAGCTTAGGTATCGGAATCGGATCGGAAAGGGAAAAATGGTATCGGAACATCTCTAGTCCTATGTCCATTGTTGTTAGCCCCGTTAACTTTCTGGGTCCTTTGTCCATTGATGTTAGCCACATTAACTCTAGCTCGCCGGCCATCGGGCGATGCCTCGCTCTTTTGGTCCCGCGACGTGCTGGGCGCCTCGATTGTGAACCTTCTCGCTGTGGCCTCTCGTGGGTTCTTTTGTAGAGGTGGTAGTGGAGGAATGTTGCCGTTGATCATGTCGCCAGCCGCCGCCGCGTCTGTGTAGGTATCAGTTATCCTGTTGTGCTAGCGATGCTAGCCGCAGCTTTTTGGGTCAGCAGACCTAACTGTCGTCTCTGGTTCCGGTTCATGACGGGTCCCGGGTTCTGGTGTATGTCACCTGACATGAGCAAATATAATAGAAACATTGATTTCCTATCAAACTTGCCTGTCGGGGGTAATTTCTTGCGTTCCGGATTCGCAAAGTACTGTGTGGATAGCCGTGGCTACGAAGGCTGGATGCTTCCTCTCCGAGCCCGTTAACAAATGGAAGTCGCAATGGGACTGCTGTTTTACGTTTTGGCTACCCTCCACTTCTGTCTGGAGTTGTTGTTTAAATGGTGAATTCAGGTACAAGTCCATAATCCACAGGAGGGAAAGTAGAAAATGCGCAAAATACTTTGTTGTTGTTCTGTTGCGTTGGTTAAGCCGGGAGCTGCGTAAAATGCGACCACCCATGTCGAAGCCGGAAGTTCGAGCGGTTCCTATCTGCACAGTACAGCCTATGGATTTCCACAACTTTAGAGGCAAGATGATGCTGCCTATTCCTCATTTGAGATTCAATCGTGGTTGGACACTGCACTTTATACCATATAGGGTTGGGTACCTTTCACATTTGAATCGATACTGGTACCCAACGGTACCTTTTTCCCGGTACTTTAGTCTCTAAAAATGTAATCTACCTACCTCAGTTGTAATTAATTTTTTTCAAACTTCAAATAATTTATTATTTATTTAGAACAATTTGTTAATTATATATAATATTTACATTTACATAATAAACACTTGCAACCGTTTTCGGCTTGCCATTGCCCGACTGCTTTGTTGAATGTGAACGTGCGGCACACTTCATAGGTTTTGTTTCACGGTAAACAAAACGCTGACGTCATCGGACAAAAATAAATTAAAATAATAATAATAATAAAAAATTGTACAGTGCCGAAATGTGGCGCCGGTGGATCTTGCGTGAATCGGTACTCTGTAGTACTGACGTGATTCGGTCGGTACCCTTAAAAGTACCTGATTCGGTGCCCATCCCTACACCACACTGCCACCTAGTGGAAAGAGGGATGGGGACCGGTAGCCCCTAGGAGGCGGCATGCACACGAGGACAGCTGTAGCGGCTCACTTCTAAAGTTACCATGTCATGCTAGCTTGTCGGAAAGGGGGCTAAATAATGCTCCAAATTTAGGCAAATATTTTGGCATGGCTATTTTCAAAGGGCTCCCCTGACCTCTTACCTCCAAGATATCTTAATAAAAATGGGTTCTATGGGTACCCAAGAGTCTCCTTTATAGACATGACCGCTATATGCTAATCCCATGCAGTTTTGGGCAAAAACCATGCCGTTTTTCTCCATGCAGTATGAAGGTTTTCATTTAGCCTATTCTAAATTTGAATATTTCTTCATATCGGGGTCCCTAAACGCTCTTGGAATTGCATGAATTGGGTGTGACTGCAAAGCTGAGACTCAACGGAAAGCTTGTGGATCCAATGAGCCCAATTGTATTCATGTGTGATGACGTTATTCCCAATAGTAGCCATTTCATTGTAGTGAGAAACTACCTCACTGCATAAAATGAGCTATTTTGACCTCGAGGATAATCGCAGCCTCACAAAACTTTACAACCACAAACTAGAGGGTAGAGACCTAGGGATTAGCGGCTGTATGGCTTGATGCTGAGCCATTTCTGAACCGGCAGTGCTCGCCATCCAATCGCTGAATAATTCAATTCGCACAAACTTCTACGGTCTTCCTCGTTGTCTTTACAGCCCCTCTGTGTGTGTTTATAGCGGCTGTTTACTGGGAAGATTCCCCTTGACCCTTGTTCTCCAGCCTTGTAGACTCATCACACTGCTGTGTGTTCCTGGGGTCAGGTGGTCTGTGTGCTCTGGCAAACCCAATCTGTGGGAACCAAACATAACAAGAGGCTACTCAGTGCTAAATTGACTGCAATTTCCCACTGAATAGGAGTCATTACCGTGACATCTTGTATGTGGGGAGTTTGTGTTCTATCTGATGGGCTGGAATCTATACTCCTATGGTAAATGGCACTTCAGCGTACGTGGACATGCAATCCGTCTTTCGGACTCCTGTCTCTTCTCTTGCCCTCGTTCTCACGCATGCATATGTATACACACACAAGCGTAGAGAGCCTGGGGACACCCAAGTCGTCTGTGGCTTCACTAGGGCTGTTCTTGACTGAAGAATATCTTGATCAACTGATAGTCGAGCACTTTGTCAACTAACGTTAATCTATCAACAAGCAATAATGCAATAACAACATCTTTTTAGAAATCATACTTTACCAGAGAGATGTGCTTATAATTTTTCAGAAAATCGAACACATTCCTGGACGACCGGCCGATTAGGCCTAATCAATAAATTGATTATCAGGGGGGTGGCCCTAGTTCTCGTCGGTTGACTTTCTCCAATAGACTCCCTCTCTGACTGTCCTGTGTGTTATGGTCTGGGCTTCTTCATACAGATAATGGTTTATCCTCTGGGCAAATGGTAGGGAATGAGATGATTAAAAGTAAACTCTTGAGATATGAGCCGGGGTGGGGGGGTGGGGTGATGTGGGCGGGTGGAGGGGAGGGTGATGTGAGCCGGGGTGGAGGGTGGGGTGATGTGAGCCGGGGTGGGGGGTGGGGTGATGTGAGCGGGTGGGTGGAGGGTGGGGTGATGTGAGCGGGTGGGTGGAGGGTGGGGTGATGTGAGCCGGGGTGGAGGGTGATGTGGGGTGGGGTGGAGGGTGGGGTGGGGTGATGTGAGCGGGGTGGAGGGTGTGGTGATGTGAGCGCCTCCTCCCATGAGGTAGGCGTGTTGCACCCACTTATAATAATACACGTTATTTGTATTATAGCACCTTTCATACAAGAATCGCAGCCCAAAGTGCTTCACAGCAGGGATGTAGGCATACAATTAGCATAAAATTGGCATAATTATAACTTTAGAATTTACATTAACCTCTTAAGCCCTGACAATATTTTCTGAGAATTCGCCTAAAGGTACATACCCAAGTAAATGCAAGATTGCTCCACATCTACAAGGTCCATTTGCATGTTCTTGGGACTATCTATGGACCAGTCCTCTGGGAATGTATTCCCAGTGTCCGAAATATTGTGTCCGTTACTATGCTTGAGTAAATTGTAATGAACCAACCAAAGGATAATATACATTTACATTTTTGTTCATCTTTGATGGTGAATAACACCATGCTAACATTGACTTGACCAGACGTGGAAAATTGCCACTGAGCTCATTCAGCACCTGAGATCAAGTGTACTAAAAATCTAAACAAATGAATAAAGGGCAGATGATTTACAGGTTTTTTTGTAGATACAGTACTGAATTCTGCCATCCGGACACATGCAATTTGAAATATGAATATAGAATATCAGGCCTATAAATTACCTTATTATGGCCATGTCATAAATCTATGGATCGGGCCAAATCTCCTCTTTCCATTGGCAGAGTTAAATCTGGATTTAGTGCCACCAGGCGCCCGTTACAGAGCAGCAAAGACTGAATGAAATCTACTGTAAGTAGGGCTGGGCGATGAAACGATAACGATAATTATCGCGATATATTTTAATAATCAATATCGATTGATAAAAAAAAATCAAACTTTTTATTGTGACCTGCAACAGGGCAGCTTTAAAACCAGAGACAGTGGACAGACTTGTCTTTCTTGCCTGCAACTTAAAGTAATGGCTTTGCTTGTCCAAATGACAATACTGACCAAATTGAGATTTATTTGTCTCTTGTCCATTTATTTTGTTTGCTTTCTAATTTAAAATACAGTTTGAAACCGTCTGTACACAGTAGGCTATGTGTGCTAGCAGAACTAGACTCCAGTCATGAGTCACGGTGCACATGTGTGGTGGTTTGTCCACCAAAAAAGCGCCAAAAGATCGAAAATAAACGAGCAGAGCCAGAACTGTTCAACTCCTCTGGAGCCACAGCCAGCAGAGAAGCCGGTTTACTTTTAAACCAGCTGCAGCCTGAGAACTGGAGTGTGAGGGGATGTAACACTAAAGATGGCGGCAACAGCAAAGAATTGCTGCAAAATAAACATAAATCTGTTGTTAAAAAAAAAAAAAAAAAAAAATTATACTTATAACAATTCGATAATTATCTTTCGAGAAATATGATAACATTATCATATCGTTATCGCGATATGATTTTTTTCCTTATCGCCCAGCCCTAGGCTGCCTCCTCGAGTATCGGAGGGGACACGTGATGTAAGGCTTCGTCCACATTGCAGCCGGCCAGTGGGAGGCATGGCCTAACAGCGTTCGAGACAGGGGAGGGTAGAATTGGACAAAAATACGAAATTGGGATGGGAGAAAAATAGAAAATGGGGGAGAAAAAGTAGATAATTTTTTTTGTGTTGAGCCGTATTGTATTGTACCCATTCTGCAATCTGTTAAATAACGTTTACATCCATTTATTCTGCTAGCATTAATGTTACTACGCTGCTAGCCACAATGCTATACTGTTATAATGGCATATCCCAATCACGTTAGCACATAAGCTAACAAAATCAGCAATCTTTTTGTGAGACTAAACTCCGCTCTTGGTAGTCAATTGTGTTGTTAGTTTTGTTTCATCAACAAATGAGGCAGAACACAGTGAATGTATCTGTTTTTGTTTATTGCACTTTATTTCTTGTTGAAAAATAAATGCTATGTAGCTAAATGGCTCATGCGAGGTATAAAGATGGTGGCTTTCTGAGATTTTGAGCAGGATGTGGAGTGACTCGTTCAACCTCTGATTGGTTGAAAATGGCCTTCATGTTTGAACTACATCGCCACCTACTGCTTTGGCATTGTACTACATGTATAGTAGGGGTGGGAATCACCAGTTTCATCATGATACGATATGATATCGATTCTTTGGACAACGATACGATATTTGCCGATATCACAAAGTCTCTCACGATACAATACGATACGATTAGATTCAGGTGCCTGCGATCGATATGAGATGATATCATATGCCCATTTAACACAATCGGTAACATTTAGATCAACAAAAAAAAGGTAATGAAAATATCATTTGACATTTGTATTTTTGAGCTCTTCCAGACATTTAAAGGAAAATCAATCTATTGTTTTTAATACAAATAGACCTCCTGTTCACTGTAAAGTGCCACGTTTTTATATATTGAGCTTTAAACTTTAAGCTACATTTTTTGGAACTCAAAACTCACAACCTCCCTCTCCCAAACCGTTCCTACAACAATTTGTTGATGTTGCATGATCATGTATAGGCCTACATTTATTATGTATTATATTGTTTATGTTTAAATAACATTTAAACATCAAACTCCTCTGACCTCATCTTGTCTTTCCAAAGACGCGCGCACACACACACACACACAGAAAGGGAGAATGCTATGCTGTAACATCTACACACACGGAGCTACTGCTGTTGTTCTTGGGCAGATATGAGACTCGCCACAGGATTTTCAAAATAAGAGTATCGATATGAATCGATCTTATTACATCGCATCGATCCGATTCGATTGTTGATAATTACATCGATGTATCGATCTGGATCGATGTATCGTCCCACCCCTAATGTATAGTAGACGAGACAAACCGACGTCTAACTTAACCCTTAACTTGCCTGCCAATACGCAGCGTTCTGAAAAGCGAAATTAAACTAAATTAAATGGCCCTAGTGTAACCGCAGCCTAAAGATGGCGGCAACGACAAAGAATTGCTGTAAAATAAACGTATATTTGTTGTTTGTTATACTGATAACAATATCGATAATTATCGATATCGTGATATGAAAACATGATCATATCGTGATAACATTTTTGGCCATATCGCCCAGCCCTAACTAAGTAGAGTTACTTTTGTATAATGTCCATAGCTCTGCCAATTTTCACCGGATTGCAACATGTTTCCCCCCCCCCTAGACATTCACAGAAAGGCAAAGAAACGATATACGTTGTATTTTATGGCAATAACGTTGAGGTTTGTTCGACCCGTGAGATATAATCACGAAAATCACGTCTATTCTTTTTCCACGTTACCCGGCTGCCGGTTTGACAGCGGCTTGTGTGAGCTGGGTAGTGTAGTTTTATGAAATGTCGACGTCCATCGAAAGCCCCAGGCCTCATTAAAATCTATAAAAAGGATTGTGATCGATTTTGGTGTTTTTAAAATGTCCAACCCCAAGAGGGGTTTCTGCACAGGTCCCACCCACCTATGTTAAGGGTAACACTGCTACATGACTAAATGTATGCAGACACTTAATGTTCTGCGACTGTTCATGTGAAAGGGAAGGTCTCAATACAGCATACAATACAGTGACATTCTAGATGGTTCTGTTTTTACCACGTTATGGCAACCGTTTGGGGAAGGCTCTTCTTACCTGTTTCTGCGTGACTAGGCCTAACAAAAATAATAGTTGGTTTCAGGTTGGTTGTCAGTTTGGCCATGGGTAGGTAGGGAATTTTTTTTTTTTTTTTTTTATTCTTTCCCACGGCGACTATGGATAGGGAATTTCTTTATTTAATTAACCCTTTCACTGCCACACGACAGAAGGTTAGCCCTTTACTATCACACAACCGACGGCGATGCTCCATCATTAGCATCATTAGCTCCGCGGAGCTAATGATGCTAATGATGGAGCATCGCCGTCGGTTGTGTGATAGTAAAGGGCTAACCTTCTGTATTGTCACAGTGAAAGGGTTAACCGGCTGTCGTGTGGCAGTGAAAGGGTTAAAATGTTCACAACAACATGGATGCATGTACTCTGCCAGCATGTTTAATATCCATAATACTAAATGTTTGACTAAGATTTCTATGAAACTTTATTCTAAAAAAAAAAAAAAAAAAAAAAACGGATTTTTTTTTTTTAATATATAATTTTTTTTAAACTCATAAAATATATTGGGTCGCACCTAAATCGGCAGGGTCGGTCGGCAACCTGAAACCAACCATTATTTTTGTTAGGCCCTATGCCCCATGCGCTAAGTGAGTTCTGTTTGTCAACGTCTGTGTGGAAGAACTAGACCAACCTTTTTTATCATGTCATGAATCTGCACCAGAGACCCCACGATACAATGTTATTGTGTTACTTAAAGGAAAACTCCAACATTTTGGGAAATTAGCTTATTTGCCATCTACCCTGGAGTTGGACAAGAAGATGCATACCTTTTTCTTCTCTCTGCATGCAGTAGGAGTAGGGAGACACGCACCGTTAGCCTAGCTTAGCGTCAGTCACTGGAAGTAGGTTCCTCCATTAGCCTAGTTCCCAACGTCTTCCTACTCCTACTGCATGCACAGAGAAGAAAAAGGTATGTATCTTCTTGTCTAACTCCAGGGTAGATGGCAAATAAGCAAATTTTCCTTTAAGTCACGATACGATAGTATTGTGATTTATTACCTTTTTTTCAACCTCAAATTATGTCAAACTGTCAACATCTTCAATCTGGGCCACGGACCCCCATTTGATTTGATTTATTCTCTGGTCCATATATCTGAGAAGACGTAGCTTTATTGGACATGATTTTAAGTCCAGAATTCCATAACTAGGGTGGGAGATTACAGTCGACCATAGAGTGAAACCTATGATCAGAATAGTCACTCTGTACATTTGATCATTGAGCTAAACATTTAGTGAATGAAATAATAATCAAATTAAACTATTCCCCATTTTTATGGGGACCCCCCCCCCAAGGACATCTGGGGGTTCCTCCATCCCACGTTGAGAACCACTGAACTAGATTGCCCCGTAGAGCCCTGACATCAACCCCATCACCTTTGGGGGGGGGATTGGAATGCCGACCGAATGCGAGCCAGGCCTAATAATCGGCCAACATCATCGCCCCCGACCTCACTAATGCTCTTGTGGCTGAACGGCAGCAAATCCCTGCAGCAATGTTCCCATGTCTAGTGGAACACCTGCCCAGAAGAGTGTAGCAGCAGCAATGTTCCCATGTCTAGTGGAACGTCTGCCCAGAAGAGTGGAGTAGCAGCAATGTTCCCATGTCTAGTGGAACGTCTGCCCAGAAGAGTGTAGTAGCAGCAGCAATGTTCCCATGTCTAGTGGAACGTCTGCCCAGAAGAGTGTAGCAGCAGCAATGTTCCCATGTCTAGTGGAACGTCTGCCCAGAAGAGTGTAGTAGCAGCAATGTTCCCCTGTCTAGTGGAACGTCTGCCCAGAAGAGTGTAGTAGCAGCAATGTTCCCATGTCTAGTGGAATGTCTGCCCAGAAGAGTGTAGTAGCAGCAATGTTCCCATGTCTAGTGGAACGTCTGCCCAGAAGAGTGTAGTAGCAGCAATGTTCCCCTGTCTAGTGGAACACCTGCCCAGAAGAGTGTAGTAGCAGCAATGTTCCCATGTCTAGTGGAACGTCTGCCCAGAAGAGTGTAGTAGCAGCAATGTTCCCATGTCTAGTGGAACGTCTGCCCAGAAGAGTGTAGTAGCAGCAATGTTCCCATGTCTAGTGGAACGTCTGCCCAGAAGAGTGTAGTAGCAGCAATGTTCCCCATGTCTAGTGGAACGCCTGCCCAGAAGAGTGTAGTAGCAGCAATGTTCCCATGTCTAGTGGAACGTCTGCCCAGAAGAGTGTAGTAGCAGCAATGTTCCCCTGTCTAGTGGAACGTCTGCCCAGAAGAGTGTAGTAGCAGCAATGTTCCCATGTCTAGTGGAACGTCTGCCCAGAAGAGTGTAGTAGCAGCAATGTTCCCATGTCTAGTGGAACGTCTGCCCAGAAGAGTGTAGTAGCAGCAATGTTAAATATATTGTTTGTTTGTTTAACCTTTATTTACCAGGGTAGGTTCTCTGAGCACAGATGCTCTCAGCTACACCCTGCTTCACATTCACACAGTTCCATTCATACCTGGGAGCTGCCCAGTACAACCACAGTCTGACACCTGGGAGCTGCCCAGTACAACCACAGTCTGACACCTGGGAGCTGCCCAGTACAACCACAGTCTGACACCATTGGCCACTGAGCAACTCCACTGGAGCAGTTGGGGGTTAAGTGCCTTGCTCAAGGGCACTTCAGCAGCAGATTTTTCCTGCCGGTCCCGGGGATCGAACCGGCGACCTTCCGGTCACAAACCCGCTTCTCTAACCATTAGGCCACCGCTGCCCCCATATATATATATTTGTGTCTATTCATTCAGTTTAAACCAATGGGGTTTTTCTTCACAGTTGCAGATAAAGATTAGGCTACACTAATATAATATTATAGTATATGACTCGTCATAAAAATGTAAACATTTATCATAAATGATGTAGCCTATCTGCATCCGCTTGGCCCTTATTGGATTATTTATGAAACTGATGGCTATAAAATAAATATACAGGTCATGAAAATCCTGTGGAAGTTTGAAAATGTTTTCCAGGCCTGGAAATGTTTTTTTGGAAAGTTATGAAATACCCATAAGCTTTAGGAAAAGTAATAAAAAAAAATATTTATGGTTTTTAAGATTCATCATGGTCATACGGTTACCATTTGTCGATTCGAAAATACATAAATGATATGTAATGTTATGTACAGGTGCAGCTCGATAAATTAGAATATCGTGGAAAAGTTATTTTATTTCAGTAATTCAATTCAAAAAGCGAAACTCTCGTAGATTATAGATTCATTACACACAAAGTGAAATATTTCAAGCCTTTATTTTGATGATTATGTCTTACAGCTCATGAAAGCCCAAAAGTCTGTATCACCAATAAAAAATTTAAAATAGATGTATTTTTCTTTTGTATATAGAAATGTCGGCCTTCTGAAAAGTGTGTTCATGTATGTTCACTCAGTACTTGGTTGGGGCTCCTTTTGCACAAATGACTGCATCAATACAGCTAAATATATAGACTTTTCCACGATATTCAAATTTATTGAGCTGCACCTGTATATGAAAGTTTCAATAAAGCGCAAAACCACTTTCGGCCAGTCATATGTTTCAGTAAAGTAATCAATAAATCATTTATCACTGATCATGCACTTGGACATGTACACACACAGATGGAGGAACAGACACGCATGGACAAACATGCATTGCAGACAGACAATTCCCATCCCTAATGCATGCATACGGACACACACACACGCCTATGGACACATGCACGTATATTGCTATGAATTAGGCAACATACCCACATGCACAACTAGGGATGGGTACCTTTCACATTTGAACCGATACCGGTACCGGTACCTGTGAATCGATACCGGTACCCAACGGTACCTTTTTTCTGTACTTTAGTCTCAAGAAATTTTATTTACCTACCTCAGTCGTGAAAAAAAAATCCAAACTTCAAATAACTACAATTTCGACAGTTTTCGGCTTGTCATTGCTCCGACTGCTTTGTTGTTGAATCAAGTCAAATCCTAGGTAAGCATATATTGTGCGTGTGAACGTTGACATGAAAAGAAAAAAGTAAAAAAAAAAAAAAAAAGTAAAAAAAAAAAGTTAATAAAAAATATTTTATTTTTTTTATTTTTTTTCCGGTTTCTCACTTGATTCGATACTCGGTAGTACTGACGTGTTTCGGTTCGGTACCTCAAAAGTACCGAATTCGGTACCCATCCCTATGCACAACACATGTATAATGGACTGTGATGTCATTGTTATGATGAAAAGCCTTTCCAGGGATGGGAGTAAGAGAACCACCCCTAGTATAAAGCCTATAATACAACGCATGTGTTTCATGATATTGTAGTTAGTTACCCCGTTGTTGTTGTCGTCACAGTGACGCTTTCACAGCACACTTAACCCTTTCACTGCCACACGACAGAATGTTAACCCTTCACTATCACACAACCGACTGTCGCCGTTGGGTAGTGCGGTGGTGAAAGGGTTAACAATGACATGAAGTGAAGTACGCTGCAGAAACCCAGTCATGGAACTTTAGTCTGAAGTCATGTAAAAGTCATGGGATGGTTTTAGAATTGAATGGGGAGAACACGCGTGTGGAAACCTCTCCATACAAAAGGAGAAGTGATCGCTGGACGCACTAAATAATAATAACACATCATCATCGGCAGCCTCAGTGATCGATATGCTGTCTGTGATTTCAGACCTGGTGCCAGCAGATCCTGATTGAAGACGTGCCCCTCTGACTGCGGAGCTGAGACGATGACTGCCATCACTGCACCTCGGGACAAGTGAGCTGTTTTTAATGGGCTGTGATGTGATGTGATCTCCACCGTCCCTCATTACTGCAACTTGTGTTTCTTCAGAATGTTTGCCAACAAAAGAGAAACCGTTCCTCTCTATATGCACGTTTACTCTCGTTCATTCTTGATAGTACCCCCCCCCCCCCCCCCCCTAGTGGACGTTTTAGTGGGACGTTTTAGTAGGAACGTTTTGTGGTCCCTAGTGGACGTTTTAGTGGGACGTTTTGTGGACGTTTTAGTGATATGTTTTGTGGTATCATGGACGTTTTAGTGAGACCTGCTGACCCTGGACATGGTCTCTTTGAAACACTTCCCTCTGGCAGGAGGCTGCGGTCCATCGGGACCAAAACCTCACGCCAGAACGGTTTCTTCCCGTCTGCAGCTGGGCTCTACAACTAGCCTACCCCCACACTCGCACATGTGAATTCTTAAAATTGGTGGCATTCCCCTTTTTTCAAACATTTGTTGTCACTCGATATGAGCAGCTGCAGCCACAGTGTTGTACTTCGCCAGTCCAGAGTTTAGTATTGTTCTATATCATTTATATTACCAGTATATGGGATAAGACCGTAGCAAGAGTGTTAGATTTGTCTATACATGTGTAAGATATTCCTTTATCGATCCCCTTGGGGAAATTTGGGCGTCAAAGCTGCATGGGGGAGGGGAGGTATGGGCAGGGTAGATATATAGGCAATGCAATAACTATAGGCAATTAAAGAAAGATGTGGTATAACTAGGGGTGTAACGATGCATCGATTCTAATGTGTTCGATTCGATGCATCGATTTGAATATGTTGGAATCGATTATAATCGAAATGAATTAAAAAAAAATTATTTATTTTTTGGTCTTGTTTTTATTGACCTTTATTACATGGCGTTTTAACATTCGCCGAAATGCTTGATTGTGGTTGGTCAATAGCCCCCGACAGCGGTGAATTATTTTTCGATAACTACCGGTGATTATTGTTTTTCGCAGCTGGAGTAATCAAGCGGCTTAGCCCCACTGACGCACACTGTTTCAGTGCAATCAGACACACCTGCCGGGCTGCCGGCGATAATAATAATCACTTTATTTGGGCTGACAGAGCCACAGAACAACTGCGTCTGCATTATCTCGTCTTGTCGATTTTGTAAAATGAATTAGGTATATTGTTAGTAAGTTAGCCATGTAATAAGCGGGATAATGTATAGCTATACTCGGTCATCATCGCAAAATAATTGACCTTCACTGACGTTTAAAACACCTCGCCGAGGCGGCTCGGTATTTTAAACTCTGTCGGTCAATTATTTTGCGACAATGACCTCGGAGCTATACATTATCCCTTACATAGTCTATTCATGCTGAGTGAATCAGTTCCCCCAGCCACATTTGTGTATTCAAAATGTTTTGGGGAATTAACTGATAGAAAATGAATAAAAAATGTATCGAATCGTGGTCAAATGAAGAGATTTCATGATGCATTGAATCGTTGCCTGAAGAATCGTAATCGAATCGCTGTGAGGTGGAATCGTTACACCCCCCCCTAGGTATAACATAGTATGACTTTAGTCAGGGGAGGAAACTAACTTTTTGGCTTACCAGCCAACTGGAGAGTATCTGATTTTTTTTACCAGCCAAACAGATTTTTTACCAGACAAAAAAATTCGCTAATTGTGATAATTACTTCTTTGTATGTCAAGCCGCGTCAATGTTGTGTATGCATCTGGGTAGGCACACTGTGCCTTTAAGACAGCACGGTGGTCTTACGACAGTGCTGTGAAGTACCGTCAAGTGTTGTGGTAACGTCAGTTGGGTTGGTGTGCTGTTGTGCACAGTGCACTGGTTGAGCTAGCCCCTTTCGTGACTGCGATGTGCAAGCCAGGGGCTTTTGAGCATGAAATAAAATGTCTAACCTTACGTCGTAGTCCGGTGCTTTTTTGGAAACATTATAGTCATAACAGATACACCTAGCTGGCTGCTTTGAGCACACAGGGCTAACGTTAGCTAGCAAGCAGCTATAGCTAAAACGCTAACTAGAAGCTAACCACTGTATACAGTTCCAGTAGACTAACATTACACCTCTGTGATTTAAATGTGTCCTTAGTAACTTATACTCGAGGGTTGTACTAGGGTTGGATGCAGTTCCCCGTTGGTCAGTCTGTCTGTTTTCCATCTTCTGCTGTGTTTAACGTTATCTGTTTGCGAGTGCTCCTGATGGCTAGCCTAGTACCGCGGGACTTTTATTATTATATGTCCGCGGGTTGGCCAGTACTGCGCAAACGTTTATTAAACATTATATGTCCGCGGGTGGTCTTGTGCAGTGCTCTCGTGGCACTGTCAACTAAAGCGAACACTCAGAAGACGCGCACCGTTTGCCAGTGCAGTGATTGCAGAATGTTTTTTATTTTTTTGTATACTCGCCAGCAGGGGAGGAAACTAACTTTTTGGCTTACCAGCCAACTGGCGGGTATCTGATTTTTTTTACCAGCCAAACGTAAAAAATACTAGCATTTGGCCAGTAAAGTGGCCTAATTTCCTCCCCTGACTTTAGCCGAGGTTATAGCCTTCATGATAACTGTGTGTTTCTCTCTCCAGGTACAACGCAGTGTGGATAGTCTTCTTCATCCTGGGCTTGGGAACCCTCCTGCCATGGAATTTCTTCATGACGGCAACGATGGTAACCCCCCCCCCCCCCCCCCCCTCAGGCAACACGCCTTTTTTAAATGTTTAAAATGTTTAAAAAATTATGACTGTTTATCGCTGAGGAAGAAGCCGTTTGAACAGCAGGATGTTTGTAGCCTCTGGGTTAAAGTCTCCTGAAGGCCAAAAGGTGGAAGTCTGTTAATTTAGAGATGAGAGAGATTGTTTGTTTACGCTTCCTTACCGAACCACCTGGTTCCACTTAGGATGACTGACCTGGCCGAGTGTTTTCATAGTAATGGAATAGCCCCTATAATCCCCCAGCATGCCTTTGGGCAGCGAGGCGTTAACTCCTCAAAAAGTTCATTATTCAGAGGGAATTAACATTGAATGACCCTTTAGAGGCATGGGGGGGGGCGGGGGGGGGGGGGGGGGGGGGCTTATATGGCTGGGTCTCGGGTAGCTTTACATCCTTATATTGTCTCCGGCCTACTTTCTCTTGTATTTTAGGCGGATTTTCAGAAAATAGGGCTCCGGGCTTAAGAGGTTAACGTGCTAGTCGCCTCCTGCCTGACTTGTGAAGACGCTTCATGAGACGGGACGATCAAGTTTAATGTCCCGAATCCATCTCCCCCATCCCCCCTCCCCACAGTACTTCACCAGCAGGCTGAAGGACAATCAGACGGCCAACGGGACAGCGGAGGGAGGGGACACTCGCAACGTGCTGGAGTCCAAGTTCAACAATGTGATGACCCTGTGTGCCATGGTGCCTCTGCTCATCTTCACCTGCCTGAACTCCTTCATCCACCAGAGGTACAGTGTCTTATAGAGATACATGCTTCATCCACCAGAGGTACAGTGTCTTTTAGAGATACATGCTTCATCCACCAGAGGTACAGTGTCTTATAGAGATACATGCTTCATCCACCAGAGGTACAGTGTCTTATAGAGATACATGCTTCATCCACCAGAGGTACAGTGTCTTATAGAGATACATGCTTCATCCACCAGAGGTACAGTGTCTTATAGAGATACATGCTTCATCCACCAGAGGTACAGTGTCTTATAGAGATACATGCTTCATCCACCAGAGGTACAGTGTCTTATAGAGATACATGCTTCATCCACCAGAGGTACAGTGTCTCAGAGAGATACATGCTTCATCCACCAGAGGTACAGTGTCTTATAGAGCTGCATACTGTCACATTGAAACTTGGCGTGCGGGAAGAATGGAGCTTCAGTTATTCACTGATTCATTACTACTGAATCGGGACGACTCTACTCAAATATAACATACCTTTGTCCTCGGTTAACATGTAGCCTAAACCTCCCAGTAACGTCCCCGACAACAGGACCCATCACTGCTCTCTCCAGATGAACCATCCTGTCATCCCCTCCCCTCCTCCCCTCCCCTCCTCCCCTCCCCTCCTCCTCTCCCCACCTCCTCTCCCCACCTCCTCTCCCCACCTCCCCTCCCCTCCTCCTCTCCCCTCCTCCTCTCCCCACCTCCTCTCCCCACCTCCTCTCCCCACCTCCCCTCCCCTCCTCCTCTCCACACCTCCTCTCCCCACCTCCCCTCCCCTCCTCCTCTCCCCTCCTCCTCTCCCCACCTCCTCTCCCCACCTCCCCTCCCCACCTCCTCTCCCCACCTCCCCTCCCCTCCTCCCCTCCCCTCCTCCCCTCCCCTCCTCCTCTCCCCACCTCCTCTCCCCACCTCCTCTCCCCACCTCCCCTCCCCACCTCCTCTCCCCTCCTCCTCTCCACACCTCCTCTCCCCACCTCCTCTCCCCACCTCCTCTCCCCACCTCCCCACCTCTTCTCCCCACCTCCTCTCCCCACCTCTTCTCCCCACCTCCTCTCCCCACCTCCTCTCCCCACCTCCCCACCTCTTCTCCCCACCTCCTCTCCCCACCTCCTCTCCCCACCTCCTCTCCCCACCTCCTCTCCCCACCTCCTCTCCCCACCTCTTCTCCCCACCTCCTCTCCCCACCTCCTCTCCCCACCTCCCCACCTCTTCTCCCCACCTCCTCTCCCCACCTCTTCTCCCCACCTCCCCTCCCCACCTCCTCTCCCCACCTCTTCTCCCCACCTCCTCTCCCCACCTCTTCTCCCCACCTCCCCTCCCCACCTCCTCTCCCCACCTCCTCTCCCCACCTCTTCTCCCCACCTCCTCTCCCCACCTCCTCTCCCCACCTCCTCTCCCCACCTCCTCTCCCCACCTCCCCACCTCCTCTCCCCACCTCCCCACCTCCTCTCCCCTCCTCCTCTCCCCACCTCCTCTCCCCACCTCTTCTCCCCACCTCCCCACCTCTCCTCCGTGCCGAGGTTGCGTGACCCTGTGGACTGTATGTAGCCGAATGCCTCCGCTATGTTTGCTTTAATCAAGAGTTGGATAAAGAGGGAGAGAGATCAGGGGGTTACAGGCTCGACCGCGGGTGACCCCCCCCCTCCCCTCGAACGGACACACCCAGGAATGTTCTTCATCTCCTCTGCTCCCTCCATCTCTACGCTTCTCCTCCTCCTTGATCATCCTCCTCCTCTTCTCAGACCCCCGTGTCATTCCTCCCTCCCATCCGCTCTTCTCCCTTGCCTTCAGGGCTCTCTCTCTCTTTCTCGTTTCTTCTCTACACATCTGCTCTCATCTCCCGTGGGTCCTCTCTCTACCTCTCCTCCTCAGCTTCTCCTCCCACCCTCTACTAAAGATCAACCAGGGCTCTTGTCTATGCTTTTTCGTCTAGATTTTTTTTCTAATTTTTTTTTCCTTTTTAAAGAAACAAAATAACCCAAATCTGATGCACTTATTCCATTTTTTTCTTTTATAATTGGCCAAACAAATGACTGTAGAGCTGTGAATCTTCACTGGCCTCACGATTCGATTACGATTCAGCTGTCCACGATTAGATTCTACGATGCATCTCGATGCAGCTCAATAATATATTACATCCTCAATTTTATAATTTATATTACTGCACATGGCAACTTTTTCATTAATTAATACAAGCAGTCGGATAAATTAACTTTTATTTAGAAAGTTCTTAAATCAGTGTCAAAATAAATGTCTTTACTAGTGTTGCATGATACTAGAAAGGTATCTCGATACCCAGCTGTTAAAAACGGTTCAATACTTTTTTTTTTTTTTTATTAGTATCAGTATTGGTATCAATACTTTTAGAATAGCCTGATGCTGTATCTTCTATGAGTTGAGTGGATGCATGACCGGAGCACTAGCTTTAATTCAATCAGCGTGAGTAAAGTCGGGTTAACTCGCCAACCGTTCAGCGCCAGACCAGAGTATAGTCGGGTTTTCATCGTTATTTCTTTTATTAGATATTTCCATTCATTACATAGCACACAGACTCGGGGTTAACATGGGGAATCATCCTGAGAATGCCAAAGTGCAATACCGGCCTCATCCACCCAGGTGGCAGTATCGAGCACCCTTTGAAACATTATATCTTGGCCTGTGCGTCGATCAAAAGTCTCCGGTCGGACTTTTCATTGTCGCGCAATTGGAGCGGTTGTCCCGATCGGATTGAGAAGCGTGAAATGCTCCCGGTGCATGATGTGTGGCGGATTATGTTGGCGACACGATCGACACCAATACTGGGACTCGCGATCAGATAATTGGAATATTCTTTTTGGGGTACATCCTAGTGAAGGTAAGGCCTATATGGTATCAATCCTGCTGTGATCCAACCATGACTTCACCTCGATCACAATATATGTGTGTAATGTTACTCCACAACGTGTGCCGTTGGTGACTATCAAAGCATCAAAAAACGACCCCCCCCCCCCACCTCTCATGCATTCATGATGAAACATAATACAGATAATATAGATTTGATTTTTGAAATAGTAGCGTGTCCAGGCGAGAAACGGCAACGTTTTTAGTGAAATGACCATATTGCTGCATAGTGCCGTTTTCTGGGATTAGACAGGATTACTCAAACTATAGTCATATTCACCACGGTATAAAACGGGAATGTATGGATGAGAAAATTATTTCTTTAAACACATATTGAACGATAGATAGTTGATGTCAAATGGGCCATAGTATTGTATCCATAGCTATAATATAGAATATAGTTATAGCCCTGCAAACACCGCCACGTATTCCTATCTTTTAGAGCGTCGGCGTGGTAAGTACAAACGATGCTCAACTGCGTGGCGTCCAAAGAGTTAATGATACTATAATAATAATACATTAGATTTGTAGGGCGCTTTATAGTTGTGGAGCAAATCCCAAAGCGCTACATTGTAAAATAACATGGAAGCTAGCAAGAGGGTAAAAAAATGTAATAAAAATAAATCTATGCAGAATCGTCCGCATCGCGATGCATCTTGGAATCGAGAAATGTCCATCAGCTGATTGAGTTGATATAAAAAGCTTTACCATACTACCTGGGGTCTGCATAGTGTGGACGGCATGCTCGGATCTCCAGGCCAACCACTTGTTTCAGTTACCGAGCGGATCTAAGAACAGAGTGCATGTACCGTCACCACAGCGATGACCTCGTAGACCCCCCCCCCCCCCCCCCCCCCCCTCCGGTCCACATTGTTAACCAAATCTCAGGAGGTTCCACGATTTGCGCAATATTGCCGTCAAGGACCTTTTAAAATACTTGGTGTTAATAGTATTATGTTTTATAATATTTGTACTGATGTCACGTCCCGTTCAGGATCCCTCAGAAGCTGCGTATCTCCGGCAGTCTGACGGTGATCCTGGTGGTGTTCATGATGACGGCCGTGCTGGTGAAGGTGGACGTGGCGCCGCTGCCCTTCTTCTCGCTCACCATGATCAAGATCATCTGCATCAACTGTGAGTGTCTTCAGGAAGTCCAGTTGCATCTCAAGTCGCATTTATTTATTCAGAAAGCATGTTTATAGAAACAGCCCACGTTGACCACAAATGAGAGCAGGCAAGTAATATCACTCAAAAACACAACACATAATCGATACACACTGCAGCACAGAAGAAGAGATCATAGGCATATTAGATTAGATGAAAATGTGTTGTCGTCATACAGCACAAGTACAGTACAATGATGAGAAGTTTGGCATCTAAACGGAGTGCAAATGTAACGGTAAAGTGCAGTAATGTACAATGTACAGGGGATTTAAACTGGGTACAAAATATACTAATGAGTACTGCTGAGTGTAGTGCTAATCGGATGTATGTACAGAGTTGTAGTATTAATATGTACAGTGATACAGGTGTAAAGGCAGTATGGTAGCAGTGATATGATCGGCCTACTGATATTATCGGCCGATATTGGCATTAAAATGTGATATCGGTTTTCACAAATATAATTTATATATATATTTTTTTACATTTCTATAACCTTTATTTACCCAGCAAGTAAGAACAAATTCTGATTTTATTTATTGTCAAAAGTATGCATAATGTTGTGTTAATTCCACAACAAGATATATGTAAGGGATAATGTATGGCTACGAGGTCATTGTCGCAAAATAATTGACCGACACAGAGTTTAAAATACAGAGGCGCCTCGCCGAGGTGTTTTAAACGTCAGTGAAGGTCAATTATTTTGCGACAATGATCGAGTATAGCTATACATTATCCCGCTTATTACATGGCTAACTTACTAACAATATACCTAATTCATTTTACATCGACAAGACGAGATCAAATGCAGACGCAGTTCTGTTCTGGCTCCGCTGTCATCGTCACACACACTCCGCTGTCAGTGCAGCCGGCAGGTGTGTCTGATTGGCTGCACTGATGCAATGTGTCAGTGGGCTTGATTGCGAACAGCTGCGAAAAACAATAATCACCGGTGGTTATCGAAAAAGAATTCACCGCTGTCGGGGGGCTATTGACCAATCACAATCAAGCATTTCGGCGAATGTTAAAACGCCATGTAATAAGTAATGTTAATTACCTGAAATTATTCAGTTAATGCTGTCATACAGAGCTATGGCTTATATGCAAGTGTACAAGTAAGTGTATAGAGAATATGAACAAATCATGGGCACACACACACATGGTTCCCTAGTGCCATACTGAGCTATAGAACACAGATTCTTCAGTTTAACCACTTTGGTTTATTTAGAATGACTCCGGGAGCAGCAGGGATAAGCTCACCCCCCCCTCCTTATCCCCGTTGGGTCGGTCCTGACCCCTACACTTGGGCAGAGGAACGGCTCATTCTGTTTGGTTTAGAGGGGAGGACGTTGTGACCCCGAATGCTTTGATATTGATATCGGCACATTCCTCTGCGGGGCTCTTTTAGGCAGGCAGGCGCGCACTGCGGGGGTCTTTCACTTACACTACTAGGTTTCTTGGAAACACCGAAGCTGCCTCTTCCCAGACACATTTTCAACAATGAGATGTACAGAGGAAGGCACGGCACGTTCCCAAACTGTTTGTCGAGACCCCCGTCTGGCTACACCTGCTCTTTATCTCGTGGAGGTAGAGGCCCCTCGTGGGAACTGGTTTTGGGAGTGATGGGAACAATAATGGTTACGTAAAAGCATCTATTTGTTTGAGTTTTGTTATCTCTCTCGCTCTCTCTCTAGGGCTTGGCAATTTGGTCAAAATATGATGCTTTTCAAAAAATATTAAAAATAAAATTTATTAAAAAGGGTATATTTTGTTTTTATCCCCAAACCTTTATAATACTGTTACAAGGAAAGTATTTTAGATGGTAAAAATATGATTCTTTTCAAAAAAAAAAATAATTAAAAAGGCTATATTTTCATTTTGTTTTGATCCCCAAACCTTTATAATACTGTTGCAAGGAAAGTATTTTAGATGGTGTCCAATGGAGTTTTTTTTTTACCACTAGTGGATTTAATGGGAACAGGCATCCTGGAAACCATCCATCACGTGTTCTTACGATTACAGGGGTGACGCAGAACACAATAAATACACATAGAAAACTATATAGAAAACTCCACTGGATACCTTTTTTAAACGAGGACATAGTGCCATAGATGCAAAGTGCTCCTCCAGCGTACTGCCGCTAGGAGCAGAGGCTGTGTGAGTTACTGAGTGATGAGTTGAGTTTGGACGTTGCACTGGAATAAGGAAAACATTAGAAATATCATATTTGGACCAAATTGCCAAGCCCTAGAGAGTGAGAGCGAGTCAGAGATGCTGCTTCACGTCTAAAAATACATTTTGTAAATAATTGTTGATGACGATTGTAAAAACCCATACCTGTATACCGATCCATGACGGTATACCTTAAAGGGGCATTTTTGCTAAACGTTAACCATAACCTCATCGTTCTGTTGTGAAGAGGACGTATATTAATCGGATGTAGAAGTTGATCACATGTCCTCTTCACAACAGAAAGAGAGGATTCAGGTTTAACATGGGCTCATATTCAGTCCACCTCCCAGCCCTACTGTCTCTTCGATCAGTTGAAATGTGGTAATGAGTGCCTCCACCTGGCCTAACGCTGTGTGCCCCTCTCTCTGTAACGCTGTGTGCCCCTCTCTCTGTAACGCTGTGTGCCCCTCTCTCTGTAACGCTGTGTGCCCCTCTCTCTGTAATAATAATAACTTCATATAGCACTTTTCATACAGAAATTGCAGTTCAAAGTGCTTCACAACAGTAAAAAATACAGGCATAAGCGAGCATAAAAAATTAAATACAAAAAGATAGAGAGGTAGCAAGGTAAGGTAAATCACAGTTTTTCAGTAATACAAATAATAAAATAGAATAGTAAAAAAAGTGCGGTTTGATTCAGTTTAAAATAGGCAAAAAATAATAAAATGGAACAGACGGTAAAAAGTGTGATAAAATTGTTCAATAAATATATAACAGAGCAGTGTATCGCTCTTAATACTTTGAGTTTCTTTACAAAGTTCTAACGTACAACAGAGCATCGCTCTAACAAAGGCGTCCCTTTTCAAGTGAAACTTTACATACAATGACCTTTAATAATAATGACCTGTAACGCTGTGTCCCTCTCTCTGTAACCCTGTGCCCCCCTCTCTCTGTAACGCTGTGCCCCCCTCTCTCTGTAACGCTGTGCCCCCCTCTCTCTGTAACGCTGTGCCCCCCTCTCTCTCCTCCAGCGTTCGGGGCCGTGCTGCAGGGCAGTCTGTTTGGCCTGGCAGGGATGCTGCCCGCCTCCTACACCACCCCCATCATGAGTGGACAGGGCCTGGCGGGCACCTTCGCCGCCCTCTCCATGATCTGCGCCCTGGCTAGTACGTCTCTCGCTTCCTACAAATGCATGTGTGCTACTTCAGGGGCAGCGGGGGCCTAATGGTTAGAGGAGCGGGTTTGTGACCGGAAGGTCGCTGGTTCGATCCCCCGGACCGGCAGGAAAAAATCTGGGCTGGGGAAGTGAATGAATAACTCTCTCCCATCCCCTCGACACCAACCGCTGAAGTGCCCTTGAGCAAGGCACTTAACCCCCAACTGCTCCAGTGGAGTTGCTCAGTGGCCAACGGTGTCAGACTGTGGTTGTACTGGGCAGCTCCCAGGTGGCAGACTGTGGTTGTACTGGGCAGCTCCCAGGTGTCAGACTGTGGTTGTACTGGGCAGCTCCCAGGTGGCAGACTGTGGTTGTACTGGGCAGCTCCCAGGTGTCAGACTGTGGTTGTACTGGGCAGCTCCCAGGTGTCAGACTGTGGTTGTACTGGGCAGCTCCCAGGTGTCAGACTGTGGTTGTACTGGGCAGCTCCCAGGTGGCAGACTGTGGTTGTACTGGGCAGCTCCCAGGTGTCAGACTGTGGTTGTACTGGGCAGCTCCCAGGTGTCAGACTGTGGTTGTACTGGGCGGCTCCCAGGTGTCAGACTGTGGTTGTACTGGGCAGCTCCCAGGTGTGAATGTGAAGCAGGGCGTTCCTGAAAAAGAGCATCCGTGCTCAGAGAACCCACCCTGGGTAAATAAGGTTAATAAAAAATAAATAATAATCCTTGACAACATGCCAACATCGTTCAGGACATAGACTCACTGGTTTGGTGTCTAAAAAAAAAAATCATGGGGTTTGCTGTGACGTAATTGTCAATGACAAGATTGTACAACATCATTGAGGTTCAGTCCTCATTTACAGTGAGCTTGAGATAAAGTGTGTGGTGTGTGTGTGTGTGTGTCTGTGTGTAGCTGGTGCAGCGCTGCAGGACAGTGCCTTTGGTTACTTCATCACAGCGTGTGTGGTCATCCTACTGGCCATCCTGTCCTACCTCACCCTGCCCAGCATGGTAAGCCCTCACACACACACAGGACACGCATGCACACACACTACACATACACAGTGGACACACACTACACATACACAGTGGGGACACGGGGTGTAACGATTCGACCCCTTCGATTCGATTACGATTCTTCAGGCAACGATTCAATGCATCATGAAATATCTTCATTTGACCACGATGTGATTTTGATACATTTTCGATCAGTTAATTCCCCCCACAAAATATACACAAATGTGGCTGATGTATATATATATATATTTTTTTTTATAATCGCTTCTTACATTTTCAAATCGATGCAGTTGAATCGTCACCTTGGCTGGACACACTACACATTTATTACACACTGGACACACTACACATACACACTGGACACACTACACATACACACTGGACACACTACACATACACACTGGACACATTACACATACACACTGGACACACTACACATACACACTGGACACACTACACATACACACTGGACACACTACACATACACACTGGACACACTACACATACACACTGGACACACTACACATACACACTGGACACACTACACATACACACTGGACACACTACACATACACACTGGACACACTACACATACACACTGGACACACTACACATACACACTGGACACACTACACATACACACTGGACACACTACACATACACACTGGACACACTACACATACACACTGGACACACTACACATACACACTGGACACACTACACATACACACTGGACACACTACACATACACACTGGACACACTACACATACACACTGGACACACTACACATACACACTGGACACACTACACATACACACTGGACACACTACACATACACACTGGACACACTACACATACACACTGGACACACTACACATACACACTGGACACACTACACATACACACTGGACACACTACACATACACACTGGACACACTACACATACACACTGGACACATTACACATACACACTGGACACACTACACATACACACTGGACACACTACACATACACACTGGACACACTACACATACACACTGGACACACTACACATACACACTGGACACACTACACATACACACTGGACACACTACACATACACACTGGACACACTACACATACACACTGGACACACTACACATACACACTGGACACATTACACATACACACTGGACACACTACACATACACACTGGACACACTACACATACACACTGGACACACTACACATACACACTGGACACATTACACGTACACACTGGACACACTACACATACACACTGGACACACTACACATACACACTGGACACACTACACATACACACTGGACACACTACACATACACACTGGACACACTACACATACACACTGGACACACTACACATACACACTGGACACACTACACATACACACTGGACACACTACACATACACACTGGACACATTACACATACACACTGGACACACTACACATACACACTGGACACACTACACATACACACTGGACACACTACACATACACACTGGACACATTACACGTACACGCATACACACTGGACACACACTACACATTTATTACACACTGGACACACTACACATACACACTGGACACATTACACATACACACTGGACACACTACACATACACACTGGACACACTACACATACACACTGGACACATTACACATACACACTGGACACACTACACATACACACTGGACACACTACACATACACACTGGACACACTACACATACACACTGGACACATTACACGTACACACTGGACACACTACACATACACACTGGACACACTACACATACACACTGGACACATTACACATACACACTGGACACACTACACATACACACTGGACACACTACACATACACACTGGACACATTACACGTACACACTGGACACACTACACATACACACTGGACACATTACACATACACACTGGACACACTACACATACACACTGGACACACTACACATACACACTGGACACACTACACATACACACTGGACACATTACACGTACACACTGGACACACTACACATACACACTGGACACATTACACGTACACGCATACACACTGGACACACACTACACATTTATTACACACTGGACACACTACACATACACACTGGATGCACATACACACTGGACAGACATTACACGCACTACACATACACACTGGACACGCACCGGGTTGAGATTTATTTCACGTTATAAATAGATCAATACAGTCCGTATTAATTCATTCGTTTCTTTTTCAAATGTAGCCAAGAGTAAAGACCATAATGCTATCAAAACGGCAGTACGATTGTATATTTTCAGCACTACGTTTGTTTACCAATGATTTTAAGCGTTATTAGCGAAATAAGAGTTTATAAAAATCTGGCTAGGGCTTAAGAGGTTAACGACCACTGCTTAACTCATTCAGCGTGGTTAAGCACGCTGAATGCGTGCTTAAATAACCATGGTTATTTCAAGTTTAAAGCTCAATATATCTCAGAACGTGGCACTTTACAAAGTTTACAGTGAACAGGAGGTCTATTTATATTAAAAACAATAGATTGTTTTTCATTGAAATGTCTGGAAGAGCTAAATAATTTTTTCTTTATTTTCATTGCCTTTTTTGAGTTGATCTAAATGTTACTGATTGTGTTAAATGGGCTTATGATATCGTCTCATATCGATCGCAGGCACCTGAATCGTATCGTATCATGGCAGACTTTGTGATATCGGCACATATCGTATCGTTGTCCCAAGAATCGATATCGTATCGTGAAGAAACTGGTGATTCCCACCCCTGGAAACTAGGGACCACTGGAGAAAGGAGATTCACTTAAAAAAAAACTACAAACATCTTGGCTCCGTTGTTAAGTGAACGTGATGGCGATAATAATAATAATAATATTACATCTATTTGGTATATCATTAATTTAACCTTAGGCAACCAAAGTGTTTTTTTTTTTGATCAAATTTTTTTTATTATTAATTACATGAAACAGGACAACACAATAACCACAGTAACAAAAAACATAACTTTCACAGGAGAATAACAAACAATAATAATACAGAATAATAAATTATAAAGACAAAAAGAAAAAGAAACAGCGTCCAACCTATCAAATATAGATGGCTACTTCAATAACAAAAAGGGTCTTCAAAACATGGCAACCTTTCCCCACCTTTACAAAGTGGAGTGACTTAAAAGATTGTTTATGAGAGTGTTGCCGCAGATTTACTGTAGATAGCCTAGGTCCCTTACACATGTTCAAGACTGCCAAACTTGCAGAAGGTAAAGTGTAAGAAGAAAGAAATTCTTCCTCCAAGTTGGTTGACAGGTCAATCAGTCTGTCAATATTAGTCTCTTGGGGAGATGGCATGTGAGTTGACATATAGCGCAGAATAGCTAAATACCAACCCCCCCTAAAATCCCCCCAGTCAAAGTTAAGAAGGACAAGACAAAAACCAAGACAGACAAGACATTTCCTCCTCCCCCTCCCCAGAGACCGCCGGACCCCCCCGATCAAGCGCCCCAACCCCGCTCAGCCGCACACTGCGGTCTTTACCTTCTCAGCTGCTGCGAACCACAGGTCAATTCCAGCCTGCCCTACCCCGATCACCCGGGCCGTGGATATCTCAAGATAAATCACATCCAATAGAGTTAGGGACCAGTTAATCATTGTAAGCTTCTCAGGCTCCTTCCATCTCATTGCTATTAGCTTCTTCGCTGCTGTGACGCCCGCTAGGACAACCCTTTTCAGTTGTACGGACGCGGGTAGTGTCGTTATATCGTTCAGGAGTAGCGTAACAGCTGTGAATGGGATAGTTAAGCCACACAGATCTGAAAGTTTGTCCGTTATTGACCTCCAGAAGCGGGCCACTGGTGGGCAATCCCAATACATATGCATATAAGTGCCAGTGGCCTTTTGAGAGCACAAAGTGCACCGAGAGTCGGTTATCAGTCCCATAGCAAATAGCTTCCTAGGTGTAAGATAGGTCCTATGAATATAATTAAAATTAATTTGCTGGTGATTGGGGTTGCGGGAAGATAATGCCACATTTGCCCAAACATCATCCCAGTCAAACTCGGGGTCCAACTCCGGTATATCCACACGCCAGATTGTATCCAATGATAAATTTTTATACGTGGATTGAATTAAGAGCGTATAAAAGTCGGAGACAAACCCTCTGGATGTCGTCCTGTCCACTATGAGCCTGAGGAAGGGGTGTGGGTGCAAGGCTTGAGCCCACGGTACGCCATGCGCCCTCAGTGCTGACCTTAGTTGAAGGTAAAGAAAGAAGGACTCGCCGGGTAGATCATAAAATTCTCTTAAGTCCTGAAACGCACGGAGGCCGTTCTTATCATAAATATCCTCCAGAGTATGCACTCCCCTCCTTTGCCATTGAGGAATATTAACCGGCTTGTGTCCAACAAGTAATTGCTGGTTATTAAAAATTGGAGAGTCCAGGTGCCAAGGGCATTTAACCCCACACGACCTCTGTACATTACGCCACGTTTGGATCACGTGAGTTATGATCGGTCCATACCTCAGCCGGCATTTCGCAATAGAGACAGTGGAGTACACTACATCCTGTAATCTTAGCGGAGACACCGCCGCCGCTTCTAAGGAGCGCCACGATACAGCCTCTACAGGGTCTAGCCAGCACATCAAAGGTCTCAGTGAAAAGGACCAGAAATACAGTTTAAAATCAGGGATTGCGAGGCCCCCATCTTGTTTCCTACGTTGAGTAGTAGCCCTTTTGATTCTCGGGCGTTTGTTATTCCAGACAAACTTAGATACCATCGATTGTACCTTGCGCCAGTGGTCTATTGGAGGGGGCAGGGGGAGCATTGAGCTAATAAAATTTATCCTAGGCAGGATGTTCATTTTGATTATGGAAGCCCGGGCTTGTAAGGAGTTAGGAAGGGACGACCACCTGTCTAGATCCTGGCGTATTTTATCATAAGTACCCGTGAAGTTGTACTTAGTAGTTTGGTTCAGCGTGGGGAATATCTCTATGCCCAGGTATTTGAAATGTTCTACTATGGGGATATCAGCTGGTAGTCGTACCGCCTTGGCCAGTTCATTAAGAGGTAGGCAGGCTGATTTGTTCCAGTTAATCTTAAAACCTGACAATTTACCAAAGTCGTCGATTATCCTCAATAATTTTGTGGCCGACCGGGAGGGGTCGTCCATGAAAATCAGCAGGTCATCCGCATAGAGAGCAATTTTGTGTGGAGTATTGTTGACCATTATGGGGACGATGTCCTCCGATTGCCTAATAAATTGGGCCAAAGGTTCGAGGGAAAGCGCGAACAGTCCCGGGCTCAGAGGGCAACCCTGTCTAGAAGATCTGGAGACTGGAAAGAGTGTGGAACAGTTTTTGCCTGTCAGTATCATCGCAGACGGCGAGGCATACAGGACTTTAATCATATGAATAAAACTCTTTCCAAGACCCATGACCTCAAGTACCTTCCACAGATATGACCACTCAAGTCTGTCAAACGCCTTCATGGCATCCAAAGACAGAACTGTGGATGGAGTTGTATTGTCTTTACTGTTATCGATTACATGCAACAGCCTCCTAAGATTATCTGCAGCCAGACGCCCCGGGATAAAACCAGTTTGATCGCAGTGTACCAATACAGACATAAATCTCTGCAGGCGACGGGCCAGCACCTTGGCAAACACCTTTAAATCGGCCCCGAGAAGACTCAAGGGTCTATAGCTACCACAATCATTGGGATCTTTGTCCTTTTTGAGAAGTAAAGAAATCAACGCCATATTGACATCTCTTGAGAACTCCCCTTGTTCGATAGCGTAATTGATCATATCGAGCATCAATGGACCCAGTTGGTCCCAGAAAGCTAAATACACTTCGGGTGGAATACCATCCCAGCCTGGCGCCTTACCCCTCTGCATTTCAACAATAGTCTCCCTCAATTCTGCGAGAGTAATCGGTCTCCCCAGTTCCTTGGCCTCTTCCTCAGAAATGTGGGGTATCTCAAGCCCGCCAATGAACGATTCAAATCTAGAGTCATCCAGATTACCCTCTGAGCTATATAACTGTGAGTAAAACTCTTTAAAAGTGTCATTGATCCTTTTCGAATCAGTAGTGACTGCACCCTGGCTCGTCCTAATCGAGGGGATATCTGAGAAATGATCATTTGATCGTATTTTCATTGCCAATAGATGGCTAGGTCTGGAGCCGTGAAAATAGTAATTTTGTCTTGTCCTGTGTATCAAAAACTCAGACTGTTGTTTAAGTATGGAGTTTATTTCTTTTTTGACTATCTTACGTTGTGTGTTTAGTCGTTCATTATAGTCAGTTTGCAAGGATGCGTATAGGTCCGCATATAATGATTCCAGTCCTTCTAGCTTTTTTGACCGGGATTTTCGCAAATTGGAGGCAAATAGTGTGACATGACCCCTGATGAATCCTTTCAATGCGTTCCACAGGACCCTAGGGTCTTCTACTGTGCCAACGTTGATCTGCAAAAATTCAGCTAGTTTACTCCTGAACTCAGAACAGAAGTCATCGTTCTTTAGCAAGGTCGAATTAAAACGCCATCTGGGAGCTCTTGCGGAGAGCCTGCCAAAGGTTGCCGTAAGGAAAATCCCCTTGTGGTCTGAGAGAGCCAAGGGAACCAATGAGACATCGAAACTATCAAACATATTAGGGGATGCGAATGCATAGTCAATTCGAGAGAAGCTTTTGTGTCTGGCTGACAGGTGAGAGTAATCTCTGAGGGTGGGGTTGCATAAGCGCCAGAGGTCTGAGAGCCCCGTGTCTTTGGCCCACATCCTGAGGGCCTTAGAGGCCCGTTTCTGGTCGCTCGTTTCAGAGGGCCCAGACCTATCCATCTCCGCATCCCAGCACGCATTAAAATCGCCACCCACAATGAGAGCGTATCCATTAAGTTCCAACATATTCTTCGTGATTGTATTATAGAACGCTGAATCAAATGTGTTAGGAGCATACAATGCTATTATAGCCATCTTCCTATGCAAAAATTCAACTTTTGCTATAGTAATCCTTCCCTCCGTGTCCGACCATACATCCAAGATTTTGATATCAAGGTTACGTCTTGTAACTATGACTACTCCTTTCGTCTTATCATCGGCTGAGGATGCGGAGATAACGTGATATTGCCGATTTGCCAGTCTTGACACGTCACCTACCATTAAATGCGTCTCACTAAGGAGAGCAAGGTCAATATTTCTCCTCTTCAATAGCCAAAGGACACTGGCACGCTTGTGTGGGGCGTTAAGCCCTCCTGCGTTCCAAATTAAAATATTCAATTTAGCCATGGTCGAGCTTGTATAAGTGCGTAGAGAACATACCCGTGCAGCCAGGCTGAGTACAGAGGTGCCGATCCCGGCGGGCCCGGACGGTCAATCCCAGGAGTTCAGAGGAGGAACACTTACACATATATAAGACAACAGTACATAGAACACATAAAAATACCACCCCAGCTACAACCCCCCCTCCTTCTACTCTAAACCCTAACCCACCCGTCCTACTATAAGTTCCTCTATACCCACTCTCCAATCCCCACCCTATGCCCCACCCACTGAGGATGGTCATCTTCCTATCACTTCCCACTAGAGACATGGATCAATAAGACGCTTCCCACTCCCACCCCCCTCTAGATAAACCCCTGAGTAAACCCCCACTAGTCCAATAAACACAAATAATAATAAAATAAAATTCAATAAAGATATCGGTCGAAAACCACCTGAGCCCTGGCCCCAACATGAGAAAACCATAATGGTAAAAATAGCCATCATTAAATAATAACTCCGCATCAACCTGCAGCCCTCTATTTCGGGATCTGCGCTTCAACATCACACTGTTATAGCCCAAAAAGGTATAGGAAAATTCAATACAAAATTAAATTAAAGCATCCCAGCCGATAGTCTAAGGCAGGTTCGGGTCACAGGTTAATTGTGCAAAATTGTGTGAACAGTGTCAATTAAACAATGACAAAAAAAAGGAGGAAGGAAAAAAAAAAAAAAAAAAAAAAAAAAAGGGGGTTATGGTCAAAGTGCACCCCTTTAGCCGTCCCTCTGATCAGGCACAACGGCTGAAATGACCCAACCTATGTAAGATTAGAATTAAACACAATCATTCATTAATCAATCCGGGGATGGTAATAGGCAACACCTGACACCACCTGTCATCATACATTGTTTCAATAAAGATATCGGTCGGAGCAGTTAGTCCAAGATAGGATCGAATCACATTTAAATTGCTCATTCAAATGCCATTAAAACATATAGGAAAATTCAATACAAAATTAAATTAAAGCATCCCAGCCGATAGTCCAAGGCAGGTTCGGGTCACAGGTTAATTGCTCATTCAATTGCCCTTAAAACAGCGACACTAATTATTATATAATTACTCAGCATCAACCTGTAACCATCTACCCTGGAGTCTGCATATTAATGTATCAACGTTATAGCATAAGTGCCTCACGGAAAATTCAAAACAAAATTAAGGCTTGTCAGTAGTTAGTCCAAGGTAGAACCGGATCACATTTAAATCGCGCATATAGATGACATAAAAACAGCGACAGTAGGAAAGAAAAAAGAAAGGAAGAGAGGGTAATGGCTCGAGTGCAAGCCATATAACCATATAGCCATTAAGTGCAAGCCATACCCGACCCAACCTGTTATCAAATATTGTTTATGCATATTCAACCGACCTTGGTATCTACTTTGGATCACCAAAGCTCAAACAAACTGGATATAAAAATAAAAAGCATACCAGAAGTTAGTTAGGGACTCGGTCACTCTTGAACTGTGCAAACCAATGTCCCTTTGAACAGCAACAGCAACCAAAATACGTAACCATTAACGAATGTCTCAGCGCAGACCATAGTCGAAGCCCGCTGGCTAGCCCGAGGCTAGCGCGTAAGCTAGTGACGAATCCGGATAGCACGTTAGCCTACTATGTACATTGTTCAGCTAGCTCGTTAGCTTCCAAAGAGGCGATACACAAGTACGACCATGAGGTCAGCTTTAGCAAGTAACAGAAGTCATTGGGAAGCCCCGCTAGTTGGATGGGCAGAGGACAGTTAGCATGTCTGGGCATGACAGCAAGTGTTTGTGAATAGTCGACCTAATCAATGTATATAGGCCCAAACCGCCAAGTCACTCACCCTCCATAGATATCAAGCAACAGACTCGGGTGTCTTCGCGAGATATTCCTTCGCTTTAGCCAACGACCAAAACAAACGCTGACCACCGACCTTCTCCAACACAGATAGTTTCGCGGGAGCGAATAACGTGGGCCTCAGGCCTAGTCTCCATAGCTTAGTCAGGACCACCTTGTACTCGGCTCTCTGAGCTTGAACCTCCGGTGTAAAGTCCTCGAAAATGGCCACTTTGTGATCGCCAAACCTCAGAGTACCCCTTCTGGTACGAGCCGACCGCATGATGATTTCTCTCTGTTGGAGTCTGTTCAGCTTGACTATGATGGGCCTCGGTTCTTTGTTCACGCCGGGAGAAAACCTGCCCGCTCTGTAAGCCGACTCACAGATAGGAGGCGAGGGGAGGACGTCCGTCCCTAGTATCTTCTGCAGCAGTTCGGGCATGGTCTCAGAGAGACGGCCTTCACCGCTGGTCTCCGGTACTCCAACAATCCTGACGTTGTGGCGTCTATCCCGGGACTGCATCTCCTCCATCGCCGACTGTAGTTTGTTGACTTCAGCCTGCCTAGCCAGCAGGGCGGATTCAAGACCCGCCATCTTCTCACATTGTGATGATACCTCCGTCGTTAGCATGGCTAGTTCGTTAGCATTAGCCGATGAGGCAGCGTGAATCGTCTCCATCTTTTCTGTCAGCGGGACTACCGCCAGCCGTATTTCTTCTGATATCTCACGACGGAGGCTGATACAGAAATCCGCCAGCACTTGCTTCTGTGCTTCAGCGATGCGTGCCTCAGAGTCTGCGTGTACTTTCTTCTGTGCTTCAGCGATGCGTGTCTCAGATTCTGCGTGTAGCTTGGTCATGACCAAGAGCACAGCTTCGCTTAACTCCCCGACAGCGGGAGACGGTACGGCCATGCTCGGCGGTGTCGGTGTCGTGCCTAACTCTTTCATGGCTCTGGTTTCCACCCCCGCCATCGTAGAAAGTCGAAAAAAGTTGATGAATGTATACTAAACACGACGACCTAGCAAACAGATAAAAAACAAATAAAAATAAAATAAAGACTAATGGGGAGAAACGTATATTCAGCACGGTAGAAGGGAGCTCATGTGAAAACACGTCTACTCCATGATCGCTCAGCTCCGCCCCCCCAGGCAACCAAAGTGTTAAAGGTTGTAACAGCCATGTGCTCTGGTTCCCTGCGTGGCTCATGGGTCCATAACGTGGACCAGAACCAGACGAGTCCCTGTTGGCTCCTTGTTGACGTGCGGTTGTTGTTCTTGTTGCATCGACAGGAGTTCTTCCAGTATTACATGGAGAGCACCGGGTCCACGGCTTCTATTGACGAGGAGAACAAGATGGACCTGCTCAAGAAAGGTGTGTATATACAGGTCTACGCTGATCACCTACATCGGACGGTAAATTACCAAACTGGACCCAATGTCACAGAGGTTGTTCATGTGTCGGATTCAGATAACTTCTAATCGCCATTATGTTTTAAAAAAACACAGGAACGTGATACGGCATTTACAGTGCAGTGCATAGACTTTTTTTCACAGATAAATTTGTTTGCAAAACAGGACAAAACCGTGATACAACGAGACAAGACAATAAAGTGCAATGGCTAATGATCTGTTTTCAGTGCAAAATTGTTAAAAAATTCCAGCACTAGCAGGGGGACACCTGACTCGTTAACTAGGCGAGCTGCTGAGGGGAAGATACTTGAGTCTGGCGGGTTTTCAACGTCCTGGGCAGCCGTAGCCGCCTGTCTACTGCCTTAACAGTCTTTAACAAATCACTTGCCAGAGGTCTTTGTAAGTTCATGGAGCCAATTACTAGTGTGGGAGTGTTTTTAACGCAAATCCTGTGTCATGTAACAATAGAAATATGTGCTTGGGTGACACACTAAGAGTGACAAACGGCCCACCATGATTCATCCAGGGCCGTCGAGGCTACATGATGGTATGTGTGTTTGTTTGTGCGTTCCAGAGAGTCCTACAGAGAGGAGCGCGGTGGTGAGTCGGAGGGAAGAGGAGGCCAACCACCCGGTGTCTGTGATCTCTATATTCAAACAGGTAAAGAGATCTAATGAGCGATCTGTGATCTCTATATTCAAACAGGTAAAGAGATCTAATGAGCCATCTGTGATCTCTATATTTAAACAGGTAAAGAGATCTAATGAGCGATCTGTGATCTCTATATTTAAACAGGTAAAGAGATCTAATGAGCCATCTGTGATCTCTATATTTAAACGGGTAAAGAGATCTAATGAGTGATCTGTGATCTCTATATTCAAACAGGTAAAGAGATCTAATGAGCGATCTGTGATCTCTATATTCAAACGGGTAAAGAGATCTAATGAGCGATCTGTGATCTCTATATTCAAACAGGTAAAGAGACCTAATGAGCGATCTGTGATCTCTATATTCAAACAGGTAAAGAGACCTAATGAGCGATCTGTGATCTCTATATTCAAACAGGTAAAGAGACCTAATGAGCGATCTGTGATCTCTATATTCAAACAGGTAAAGAGACCTAATGAGCGATCTGTGATCTCTATATTCAAACAGGTAAAGAGACCTAATGAGCGATCTGTGATCTCTATATTCAAACAGGTAAAGAGACCTAATGAGCCATCTGAGTCTCCTGGACTCTCTCCACCTGGGCTGCCCATGTTTAGTACTGGAGCGCCTGGCCCAAAGAGGCGGTGCTTTTATCACCTTTTTTTACTTGGCTTAAAGGGGAATGCCACCCATCTTAAGAATTCGGATGTTATTCCTGTGCCCCAAGACAGTTCAGTCATTATTTGGGAACCATTCTCTCCTAAAGCTAGAAATCTGAGAGGGAGAACTGTCCAATTGGTGTGATGTCACCGGGATGTAAAAGTGTGGGGCTGTTCCATAGACGGATGGAGCCATATGTGGCCATATAACATGTTTGTGTTCATAACATGTGGTTTATATCCTAGCATCGCTGGAAGGTCTGAACCAGACTGAAACCTCCAGATTGACCACCGCTCTCAGACTGCATTGGTCCTGGGGTACAGGGAGAACATGTGTGACTTCTTAAAATGGGTGGCATTCCCCTTTTCTTTCTTTAAGGGGAAATTAAGTTGAGCAAGAACTTGGAATCTAAAGGATAAGTTGTGTAATTTTGACTCTGAATAATATTTATAATGTGTACTTTCAATATGAGCGGTGTTTCTTAGTCTGTCCTGTCGTCTCGTCCACAGATCTGGGTGATGGCCATGTCGGTGTGTTTCATCTTCACCATCACCATCGGAGTCTTCCCGGCTGTGACCGTAGAGGCCAAATCCACCATAGCCAACGGCGGGACCTGGGGTATGGATTATTATTTAGAATTATTGCATTGGGTTTTTTTTTACATTTTGAGGTGGTGTGTAGAGAGGAATCGGCTCTGAATGAACTGCAGGAGTGGAGACCAGTTGTTATGTCATGGGGATAGGGATGTCCGATATTATCAGCCGATATCGGCATTCAAATGTGATATCGGAAAATATCTATGTTTTCAATTTTTCTTTTTTTTTTTTTTTCTTTTTTTTACATTTCTATAACCTTTATTTACCCAGGCAAGCAAGTAAGAACAAATTCTGATTTTATTTATTGTCAAAAGTATGCATAATGTTGTGTTAATTCCACAACAAGAGATATGTACGGTAATGTTAATTACCTGAAATTATAAAAAAAAATGGGGGGGGGGACCCTGCATATATCTGTTGATATCGGTATCAGAAATTAAGAGTTGGACAATATCGGTAAAAAAGCCAATATCGAGCATCCCTAGGATATGTTGTCTGCTGTGAGTTGTTCCAGGTTTGAGTCTGTTATCGGGTCGTACCAGTGGGTTGGTTGATCACTTTGTTCAGTCTTTCCAGTTGAGTAATGTGATTCTCTTGGCCGGTGTTATTGCAATTAGGATAAATGTTGATGCTTTATGATTGTGAGTGAGGAGAGGTCGCCTCACGGAAAAAGCCCCCCTGCCTGTAGAACACGTTTGTACACCTGAAAGTAAATCTGTAGGATTGGTCACTACAGGGGGTTTCCCAATCTGTCCAGCGCACATCTGACTAGATATCACGGAGGAGAGCGCAACATGGGCAGGGTTTTCAGGAGGCGGGCAGAGCGTAAAATAATCCACATTGCATCGTGTGAACATACCTGGCGTTTAGTTTGAAATGTGTTTGGTAGAAATTGTAATAGTGCCAGTATCAACGTCCCTTCCTCCGCCTGGCCGGCTGCTACTCCTGCTATTGTTTCGATTGGCGGGGATTCGGCACACACACCCTGGTTGAACTCGGCGCGCGCTTGCCGGGGAGTGCGCTGTGCCCTGGCGCTTTGCTCGGCGCAGCGGAAAGCTGTGGTTCTGTGGCGCAGGCCGTTGGAAATGATGCGTTTCCGAAGCATTTCGGGGACGCATGTCGTGTCCTAATGTGAAGGAGTCCTTTTAGTCTAAATCTGTTGAGCACTTGCCTCAGTGTTTTGGTTCTTTGAGATACTGAAAGCATAAGCGTATGTAGTTTCTAAAATAAATCTGCTTCCTGTCCCTCTTTGACCTCCACTAGCGTTGCTACCGTCATACTGACTCAATTGGCAGAGTCAGCGGGAGGGGAGTCGATGGGTGGTATTCTGGTCGTTGTAAACAGCGACTCCTACAGGTCGGTCAGGGCGCCTGCACAGCAAAGACAGGAGATGGCGGGGGCAGTGTGAGCCTCCCACACGTTACACCTCGCCAATGAGAGTCCGCGCTGGCAGGTGAAAAGAAGTGACTGGCTGCCTCCACATGTATCTAAGGGGACATGTGATGCAAGGCTTCTATCCTCCCTACGACCGGCTAGTGGGGGTCACATGTGAGCAACGATCAGGACAGGGGAGGGAGAATTGGCACGAGAGGAAATTGGGATGGGAGAAAAATCACAGAAAAAGGAGGAGAAAAAAGTAGGTCTGCTTCCAATACCTCAAAGACCAAGGCGTTTCTGCTAGGGATGTCCGATATTATCGGCCTACCGATATTATCGGCATTAAAATGTGATATTGGAAAATATCTATCCGTTTTCAAAAGAAAATAAAAAAAAATCTTGATTTTTTTTTTTTACATTTCTATAGAAATGATGTCCGATATTATCGGCCTACCGATATTATCGACCGATATCGGCATTAAAATGTGATATCGGTTGATATCCGTATCAGAAATTAAGAGTTGGACAATATCGGTATATCGGTATCGGTAAAAAAGCCAATATCGAGCATCCCTAGTTTCTGCAAGTGTTTTTTTTTATACAGTTGATGGACTGAAATGGCTCAAAGTATGTGACTAATCACTTCTTAGAAAGGCTGCAGTTGAAAATGAGCCGGCTGGCTGAAACTGGCACCTTCACAGAAACGTGGATCAATGTGCATTGTCCCCGCAATTAAATAAATAAACACAAACAGAAAAATGTGGACAATCCCTTTAATGACGTCAATAATATGCCATAACGAGTTGTACTTTCCATCCGCTAATGCGTTTAAATGAGTCTTATTTTGGAACAACTCGTCCATTCAGCCTAATAACCATCATACACCTGGCCCGATGCAAATCACAATATACTGCCTTTTGTATAGAGAACCATTATTATTCAATATAGACTTCTGTCAAATCCAATTATTAACACTTTGACGACCGTTCGGCGCCGTCTAATTAGTGGCTAGAGGACCGGGGAATGTAAACAAACATGTGGGTTTTGTAACAGCTATATCTATGCTTTATAGTATTGCTATCTGTCCATTCTCATTGTCACTTGAGTGCATAAACCGTCCCTTCAGAATGGCTTAAAAAAAGGGCGGTTAGGTGGCGTAGCGGAGATTGCGTTCGTCACCAACGCCGGAGACGCTGGATTCGCCTGTTCGAATCCAGCTCACAGCTCCGGGGTTGTCACCAGCTTGGCTGGCCGTTCACACTAATACAATTGGCAGTATTAGAGGGTGGGAGAAGCTGGCGGGGTGGGTCCGGGTTGTTGTAAACAGCGACTCCTACAGTTCGGTCGGGGCGCCTGCTCAGTGCGGATAGGATCTAAGGGGGGTAGTGTGATCCTTCCACACGCTACGCCCTCTCGATGAGAATCCGCGCTGCCAGGTGAAAAGAAGCGGTTGATTGGCTGGACGTGTGTCGGAGGAAGCACGTGGTAGCCTCCACTCTCCCAGATGATCTGACTGTGGGGGGTAAGTGCGCAACGACCAGGAAGGGATTGGGAATTGGCATAACGACTAACATTGGGATGGGAGAAAATCGGAGGAAAAAATGGAGGGGGAAAAAGATCAATAATATAAAAAAAATAAAAGTGGCTTAAAGAAAAAAATAATCCATCGGTAGGTTGTCATTTTATAGCGCCGTGAATATAAGCTTTATCGCATATTTCGTATCATCTATTTTCTGGGAAGCTAGATATAGAGCTAAAGGCTACTAACGTTATATTCAACGGCATTTCCGTTGTATATATGCTAATGAAATAACACAAACTGCTTATGATCCGGACTATCCCAGAGCATCTATGGATGAAAGGGGGGGCGGCGGGGAAACTTCGATTAGTATTATTGATTACCAATACAGTGTCGGTGTAAGTAGCCACATTCACATATCGATTGCTTGCGTTGCACAGCAAGCTCCGATCCGGCTATAAATTAGGTGATAAATGTCTTACCGTCAGCCCGTGTGATACCCGGCAGCATTTCCCTGTTATCGATCGGCATCTGGTAGATCGATATGTCCATTGGTTGATGATAAATCCCCTTATTCCATGGTGAAATCTCCGCTTCGAAATGTGATACACGGTGCATGCTGTTGGTTTGTGATCAGAGTAATATGATACTCCGTTGGAGGGTAAAAAAAAATTCCATTCGCCCACAATTATACTGCAGTGGAGCGATGGCGCCCCTAAGAGGATCTGGCCGGTATTGCATGTTGCCGATTCCACGAAGGCGGGTAGATCTGCAGAGTCGATCGGGGATCTTGATCCGGTTATTAATATGGAATAAAACAATAACAACTTGCCACGGCTATATACGTGCTTCTGGTCCACAACGCATGGCACCGAAACACGTATATATATACGTGGCTGGTCCTTAACACTATGCCGTCCGTCCACGAGTTTATACGTGTTTCGGTGCCATGCGTTGTGGACCAGAGCCACGTATATAGCCGTGGCAAGTTGTTATTGTTTTATTCCATATTTATAGCGCTATTAACGTCCGCGATCGAGATCCATGACCTACCCACATAGCGTTTGTTTACATGCTGTTGTTGACATGGTGTTGTTGTTGACATGGTGTTGTTGTTTCTCCTCCCCCACAGACCACTACTTCATCCCCGTGTCGTGCTTCCTGCTCTTCAACGTCATGGACTGGGCGGGCCGGAGTCTGACGGCCGTCTGCATGTGGGTCAGTACCGGCAACACAACACTGTCACTAACAGCTGCTCTGGGGTCAGTACCGGCAACACAACACTGTCACTAACGGCTGCTCTGGGGTCAGTACCGGCAACACAACACTGTCACTAACAGCTGCTCTGGGGTCAGTACCGGCAACACAACACTGTCACTAACAGCTGCTCTGGGGTCAGTACCGGCAACACAACACTGTCACTAACAGCTGCTCTGGGGTCAGTACCGGCAACACAACACTGTCACTAACGGCTGCTCTGGGGTCAGTACCGGCAACACAACACTGTCACTAACAGCTGCTCTGGGGTCAGTACCGGCAACACAACACTGTCACTAACAGCTGCTCTGGGGTCAGTACCGGCAACACAACACTGTCACTAACAGCTGCTCTGGGGTCAGTACCGGCAACACAACACTGTCACTAACAGCTGCTCTGGGGTCAGTACCGGCAACACAACACTGTCACTAACAGCTGCTCTGGGGTCAGTACCGGCAACACAACACTGTCACTAACAGCTGCTCTGGGGTCAGTACCGGCAACACAACACTGTCACTAACAGCTGCTCTGGGGTCAGTACCGGCAACACAACACTGTCACTAACGGCTGCTCTGGGGTCAGTACCGGCAACACAACACTGTCACTAACGGCTGCTCTGGGGTCAGTACCGGCAACACAACACTGTCGCTAACGGCTGCTCTGGGGTCAGTACCGGCAACACAACACTGTCACTAACGGCTGCTCTGGGGTCAGTACCGGCAACACAACACTGTCACTAACAGCTGCTCTGGGGTCAGTACCGGCAACACAACACTGTCACTAACAGCTGCTCTGGGGTCAGTACCGGCAACACAACACTGTCACTAACAGCTGCTCTGGGGTCAGTACCGGCAACACAACACTGTCACTAACAGCTGCTCTGGGGTCAGTACCGGCAACACAATACTGTCACTAACGGCTGCTCTGGGGTCAGTACCGGCAACACAACACTGTCACTAACAGCTGCTCTGGGGTCAGTACCGGCAACACAACACTGTCACTAACGGCTGCTCTGGGGTCAGTACCGGCAACACAACACTGTCACTAACGGCTGCTCTGGGGTCAGTACCGGCAACACAACACTGTCACTAACAGCTGCTCTGGGGTCAGTACCGGCAACACAACACTGTCACTAACAGCTGCTCTGGGGTCAGTACCGGCAACACAACACTGTCACTAACGGCTGCTCTGGGGTCAGTACCGGCAACACAACACTGTCACTAACGGCTGCTCTGGGGTCAGTACCGGCAACACAACACTGTCACTAACGGCTGCTCTGGGGTCAGTACCGGCAACACAACACTGTCACTAACAGCTGCTCTGGGGTCAGTACCGGCAACACAACACTGTCACTAACGGCTGCTCTGGGGTCAGTACCGGCAACACAATACTGTCACTAACGGCGCTGACGTAGCTGCTCTGGGGTCAGACGGAGGGCCGTGTCCACATTCGACTCCAAACTAACTACGTCAAATGGGCTTAACCCTTTCACTGTGACAATACAGAAGGTTAGCCCTTTACTATCACACAACCGACGGTGATGCTCCATCATTAGCATCATTAGCTCCGCAAATGCTAATGAGGTTGTGTGATAGTAAAGGGCTAACCTTCTGTCGTGTGGCAGTGAAAGGGTTAAAGCGTACGGCCCCAGCTCGTTGTCATTTTCACATTGTTCTGTGGTTTTGCTGAAAAGGAATGTGGGCTCTTGCTCTAAGGAGGAGTGCCGCACAGACAAAGAACCATACGAGTCAGTTTTGAAGTTTTCAGAGGAACACTGTTTTCAAACGTCATTATCTAAGGATGGTATAAGTTAGTGTTGTGTTTGTTCTTCGTTAAAAGACAGTAGAGGTTGAGAGTAGTTTCTTGTAATCGCATTCACACTCCCAAGTGATTTTAAATTAACTTCACAACTGCAAATACACAGGCTGTCCAAAAACATGTCATAATTGACTGGTTCTTCAGTGCAAGGGTTAAATTGTGAAACCCACGCCATAGATTCTTCTGTGGAGTTGTCTCTCACTCTCTTCCCCACCCAAGGGAAAACATCAATAAAACCACTACTTGACTGCCTGGCAGAAATCAAGTGCTGGATGTCTGAAAACTCCCTGACATTAAACGAAGGGAAAACCGAGGTCATTGTTTTTAATAGTGCCCCCCCGGCCACCCTCATTGACGCACTTGGTTCCCTGGGTCCAAACCTCTCCACCTCTGTCAGGAACCTCGGGGTCATCTTCGACAGCAATTTTAAATTCGACAAACAGGTCAGCGCCGTAGTCAAAAACAGTTTTTACCACCTTAGACTCCTGGCGAAGACAAAGGCATACCTCTCCCAAAGTAACCTAGAGATCGTGATACATGCCTTTGTCACCACTCGCCTCGACTACTGCAATGCCCTGTACACGGGCATCGACAAATCCCTGCTTCGCCGCCTACAACTGGTGCAGAACGCAGCCGCGCGCCTCCTCACCAAAACAAAAAACATGGGCACATCAGCCCAGTTCTGGCCTCGCTCCACTGGCTACCTGTTCGTTTTAGAATAGATTTTAAACTAGCCCTAAATGTTTTTAAATCTCTAAATGGCACGGCTCCTCCCTATCTATCTGAGCTCTTGCACCGCCACACCCCCCACCGATCCCTCAGATCAGCTGACCAGTTACTACTGGTGGTGCCTAGAACTAGGCTCAAGACTAGGGGAGACAGAGCCTTCTCCACCGCAGCACCTAGACTGTGGAACAGCCTCCCCCTCAGTGTACGGGCCGCCCAGACCGTGCAGGCTTTTAAATCACTCTTGAAAACCTACCTGTTCTCCTTGGCCTTCCCCCCCACTTAATCACCACTATACCCCTGGCCCTTCTATCAGCTTTGTTTTACTGTGTCGTACCTGTTTTTATTACTTTCATTGCTTTACTGTGTTTTAATCTTATATCTTGCATCATATTATTTTGTTTTTATCAACCTGCCTGTGAAGCACTTTAGTGCCAGCTGCCGCTGCCTGGAAATGTGCTATATAAATAAAATTGACTTGGTAACTTGGAGAGGGGTTGTTTAGGGACAGGGTTGGTTGGCTGGGTCCTACCTCTTACAACAGACCTGTCTGACTTCCAGACCCCCCCCCCCCACCCCTGGAAGCGGAACAAGATATGATTTCCTCATACATTTGGCACTGGATATGTTTAGGGCCAATGGAGCAATAAATTAAAACGTCTAAATAACATTTCCACCAGAATTCTCCTCTGTCCATGTCACTCAACTCGGATCAAAATATTTTGCATGAAACCTGCTGATGAGGTGTTGATGCATTAACAGGGAATGTTATTTCCATGGCTTAATGGTTAAGCCATGGAAATAACATTCCCTGTTAATGCATCAACTGTTAACCGTCTGTAGTGTGGTAGTGAAAGGGTTAACCGTCTGTAGTGTGGTAGTGAAAGGGTTAACCGTCTGTAGTGTGGTAGTGAAAGGGTTAACCTTCTGCAGTGCGGTAGTGAAAGGGTTAACCTTCTGTATTGTCGCAGTGAAAGGGTTAACCATTTGGTAGTGAAAGGGTTAAGACGGTTCAAGCTCCTCTCCCAAAGCCAGAAACCAGAGGAGTAAGAATCAAACGTGTGACGTCATCGAGTATAAAGTGTGGAGCTGCTCCGTTGATGATGAGTGAGACTTTGTTTTGATTTTGTGGACCACACAGAACGTCCGTTTTATTTTTTTATACCCAAATTATTCTACAGTAATGTTCTCTTGTTATGAAACAGAAGACATTTACCTACATTTCTATGAACAGGGGAACATTCCCCTGGGTGCTCTGTGTCGTCTATAACATTCCCCTGGGTGCTCTGTGTCGTCTATAACATTCCCCTGGGTGCTGTGTCGTCTATAACATTCCCCTGGGTGCTGTGTCGTCTATAACATTCCCCTGGGTGCTGTGTCGTCTATAACATTCCCCTGGGTGCTCTGTGTCGTCTATAACATTCCCCTGGGTGCTGTGTCGTCTATAACATTCCCCTGGGTGCTCTGTGTCGTCTATAACATTCCCCTGGGTGCTCTGTGTCGTCTATAACATTCCCCTGGGTGCTGTGTGTCGTCTATAACATTCCCCTGGGTGCTCTGTGTCGTCTATAACATTCCCCTGGGTGCTGTGTCGTCTATAACATTCCCCTGGGTGCTGCTGTGTGTCGTCTATAACATTCCCCTGGGTGCTGTGTCACGTCTATAACATTCCCCTGGGTGCTCTGTGTCGTCTATAACATTCCCCTGGGTGCTGTGTGTCGTCTATAACATTCCCCTGGGTGCTGTGTCGTCTATAACATTCCCCTGGGTGCTGTGTGTGTCGTCTATAACATTCCCCTGGGTGCTCCGTGTCGTCTATAACATTCCCCTGGGTGCTGTGTCGTCTATAACATTCCCCTGGGTGCTGTGTCGTCTATAACATTCCCCTGGGTGCTCCGTGTCGTCTATAACATTCCCCTGGGTGCTGTGTCGTCTATAACATTCCCCTGGGTGCTCTGTGTCGTCTATAACATTCCCCTGGGTGCTCTCTGTTGTCTATAACATTCCCCTGGGTGCTGTGTCGTCTATAACATTCCCCTGGGTGCTCTGTGTCGTCTATAACATTCCCCTGGGTGCTGTGTGTCGTCTATAACATTCCCCTGGGTGCTGTGTCGTCTATAACATTCCCCTGGGTGCTGTGTGTGTCACGTCTATAACATTCCCCTGGGTGCTCTGTGTCGTCTATAACATTCCCCTGGGTGCTCCGTGTCGTCTATAACATTCCCCTGGGTGCTGTGTCGTCTATAACATTCCCCTGGGTGCTCCGTGTCGTCTATAACATTCCCCTGGGTGCTGTGTCGTCTATAACATTCCCCTGGGTGCTCTGTGTCGTCTATAACATTCCCCTGGGTGCTCTCTGTTGTCTATAACATTCCCCTGGGTGCTGTGTCGTCTATAACATTCCCCTGGGTGCTCTGTGTCGTCTATAACATTCCCCTGGGTGCTGTGTCGTCTATAACATTCCCCTGGGTGCTCTCTGTTGTCTATAACATTCCCCTGGGTGCTGTGTCACGTCTATAACATTCCCCTGGGTGCTGTGTGTCGTCTATAACATTCCCCTGGGTGCTGTGTGTCGTCTATAACATTCCCCTGGGTGCTGTGTGTCGTCTATAACATCCCCCTGGGTGCTCTGTGTCGTCTATAACATTCCCCTGGGTGCTGTGTGTCGTCTATAACATTCCCCTGGGTGCTGTGTGTCGTCTATAACATTCCCCTGGGTGCTCTGTGTCGTCTATAACATTCCCCTGGGTGCTCCGTGTCGTCTATAACATTCCCCTGGGTGCTCTGTGTCGTCTATAACATTCCCCTGGGTGCTCCGTGTCGTCTATAACATTCCCCTGGGTGCTGTGTCGTCTATAACATTCCCCTGGGTGCTGCTGTGTGTTGTCTATAACATTCCCCTGGGTGCTGTGTGTCGTCTATAACATTCCCCTGGGTGCTCTGTGTCATCTATAACATTCCCCTGGGTGCTGTGTGTCACGTCTATAACATTCCCCTGGGTGCTCTGTGTCATCTATAACATTCCCCTGGGTGCTGTGTGTCACGTCTATAACATTCCCCTGGGTGCTCTGTGTCGTCTATAACATTCCCCTGGGTGCTCTGTGTCGTCTATAACATTCCCCTGGGTGCTCTGTGTGTCGTCTATAACATTCCCCTGGGTGCTGTGTCACGTCTATAACATTCCCCTGGGTGCTGTGTCACGTCTATAACATTCCCCTGGGTGCTGTGTGTCGTCTATAACATTCCCCTGGGTGCTGTGTGTCGTCTATAACATTCCCCTGGGTGCTGTGTGTGTCGTCTATCAAATCTTCAGACGTTATACTTGATGACGCCAGAAGTGTGAGTTTTAGCTCTTAGTTTTTGGATTTGGGAGAGTTGTTCGTTTTCACTCGTCTTTCTGTAGAGTCTTAGACGAGAAAAACAACATGTATGAATTGAGAATTTTGGCGTAGTTTTATTAAACTTTTTATTTAACAAACGCACGTGCACTTTCACAAAGCAGTCGGCCGCATCGAGTGTTTTTTGGACGGTTGTGTCACGGGGGAATTTTGAGTGTAATTATTACCACGTCGATGTTCCAGACTTTTAATGGAAAATAAGGGTAAAAAAATAAAAGGGATTGGAAGTGGGAATGGAGTACTTTGATGTGCAGGGCGGTGGTTTGTTTTGGAGGAAGGCTGTGTGTGAAGACTGTGTGACTTGAGTGGTTCCAGAGGGGTCAGCGAGGGGACCCTGTGGTGACTTTGAAGCTCCACACTCTGCAATTACACATGTGCACACGCACACACAAATAGAAGTCATGAAACCTCCCCAATACACAACATTATCATGCACTCTTAGGCTATGACGATAACGGCCCTCATGTGTCCTCGATGACGGAACCATATTCAATTATGCAAAGGCTGTTGTGAGTCTTGCACTATAGTCCGTCTCTCTTTCTTTCTTTCTTTCTCTATGCTTCACTGCATAGTTGTATCCTATCAAGAAAACGTTACATTATGCATGTTGTTGACTCTACATAACGTTACCCCATGTAGCCTAACTTGGTGGAGAAAACTTTGGAAAAGATGTCTGCTCTCGTTGGCAAAAATAATGCGAACGTGACGGTTCAAAGGTGGCCAGACTGCACGTGGTCAGTCACTAACGTTGGGTACGTTGGGGAAGAAAGTCTATCCATGCAGTTGAAAAAGTTGCAGATAACATTACATGGTTTCAGACTTGAAAAGGGCTGTGATAGTTCTATGTACTGATCACAGACATGTAGGATAGTTCTATGTACTGATCACAGACATGTAGGATAGTTCTATGTACTGATCAGACATGTAGGATAGTTCTATGTACTGATCACAGACATGTAGGATAGTTCTAGTATTGATCACAGACATGTAGGATAGTTCTATGTACTGACTAGACATGTAGGATAGTTCTATGTACTGATCCCAGACATGTAGGATAGTTCTATGTACTGATCACAGACATGTAGGATAGTTCTATGTACTGATCACAGACATGTAGGATAGTTCTATGTACTGATCACAGACATGTAGGATAGTTCTAGTATTGATCACAGACATGTAGGATAGTTCTATGTACTGATCCCAGACATGTAGGATAGTTCTATGTACTGATCAGACATGTAGGATAGTTCTATGTACTGATCACAGACATGTAGGATAGTTCTATGTACTGACTAGACATGTAGGATAGTTCTATGTACTGATCAGACATGTAGGATAGTTCTATGTACTGATCACAGACATGTAGGATAGTTTTATGTACTGATCAGAGACATGTAGGATAGTTTTATGTACTGATCAGACATGTAGGATAGTTCTATGTACTGACTAGACATGTAGGATAGTTCTATGTACTGATCAGACATGTAGGATAGTTCTATGTACTGATCAGACATGTAGGATAGTTCTATGTACTGATCACAGACATGTAGGATAGTTCTATGTACTGATCAGACATGTAGGATAGTTCTATGTACTGATCAGACATGTAGGATAGTTCTATGTACTGATCAGACATGTAGGATAGTTCTATGTACTGATCAGACATGTAGGATAGTTCTATGTACTGATCAGACATGTAGGATAGTTCTATGTACTGATCAGACATGTAGGATAGTTCTATGTACTGATCACAGACATGTAGGATAGTTCTATGTACTGATCAGAGACATGTAGGATAGTTCTATGTACTGATCACAGACATGTAGGATAGTTCTATGTACTGATCACAGACATGTAGGATAGTTCTATGTACTGATCAGACATGTAGGATAGTTCTATGTACTGATCAGACATGTAGGATAGTTCTATGTACTGACTAGACATGTAGGATAGTTCTATGTACTGATCAGACATGTAGGATAGTTCTATGTACTGATCAGACATGTAGGATAGTTCTATGTACTGATCACAGACATGTAGGATAGTTCTATGTACTGATCAGACATGTAGGATAGTTCTATGTACTGATCAGACATGTAGGATAGTTCTATGTACTGATCAGACATGTAGGATAGTTCTATGTACTGATCAGACATGTAGGATAGTTCTATGTACTGACCTCAGACACGAGACATGTGGTCAAGTGTTGATTCACAGCACTGTATGTCCATTACCGCCCACTTGTATCAATTCTATCAGCCCTTGCGTGGGATACCGCTGGCTCCAGAATTTCATTGGCTACAAAGGTGGTCAATCATTTTGGTCACTTGACCGAATGGCTTGTCAAATGACGCTCGTCGGATGTTTCGTCTTGTAGCTCGAGACTGGAAGCACGCAATAGGTCTAGTAGGGTGACGATCTAAAGGTGGCAAATTCAACTTTCCAACAATGTATTGGTTGATTGGCAAAAACGCAGCCCGGAGCTGGCAGACGGGGGCAAAGTGCCGTGACTTGCGCCCACGCGTGTGATGATGGCCCGTCGTCAGGCTGTCGATGTTTAAGAGGTTAAATGTATTAACTTTGATTAGAAAATGTAGTATTATAGGATGATTTCATTACATTTTAATCAAGGAAATGAAATGTTGGTTTTTACATTCACTTTCTTTACAATTTGAAAAATCTCAAGGCACACCAGTTGTGAATCGCTGTTTTAAAGACTGATTAATTACTATTACATTTCCGACCAGTTTCCGTTCCACGCTGAGCTTTAACTAATTCTTTAGCCAGACATTCTGAACGAAGTTGCAGATAAATCTTCTGGTTGGTTTGAATGTGGGACTCAGGGCCACGTATTTACAAAATGTACTACTGTCTACTGCTCGGTCGGAAGAGGGAATGCAAGGTCAGGGGCCCATTCCACAAGGCCAGCTTATCAAATTAGCCAGGCTTATTAGCTTAGCATATTAGCTGATAACATGGCCCCTACCATGCAATAGCCTGCACATGAACTTGGAGCCGCTTTGCCATGGGTCAAGAAACGCTCGGCTCCAAGTCCTAACTCACTTGCCTATATCTCCGGAGGACAAGCCCCCCTGCCACCAAACCACCTGTAAGGCCCTGCCACCAAACCACCTGTAAGGCCCTGCCACCAAACCACCTGTAAGGCCCTCCCACCAAACCACCTGTAAGGCCCTGCCACCAAACCACCTGTAAGGCCCTGCCACCAAACCACCTGTAAGCCCCTGTCACCAAACCACCTGTAAGCCCCTGCCACCAAACCACCTGTAAGGCCCTGCCACCAAACCACCTGTAAGGCCCTGCCACCAAACCACCTGTAAGCCCCTGCCACCAAACCACCTGTAAGGCCCTGCCACCAAACCACCTGTAAGCCCCTGCCGCCAAACCACTTGTAAGCCCCTGTTACCAAACCACCTGTAAGCCCCTGTTACCAAACCACCTGTAAGGCCCTGCCACCAAACCGTGACCTGTAAGGCCCTGTTACCAAACCACCTGTAAGCCCCTGTTACCAAACCGTCTGTAAGCCCCTGTTACCAAACCACCTGTAAGCCCCTGTTACCAAACCACCTGTAAGCCCCTGTTACCAAACCGTCTGTAAGCCCCTGTTACCAAACCACCTGTAAGCCCCTGTTACCAAACCACCTGTAAGCCCCTGTTACCAAACCGTCTGTAAGCCCCTGTTACCAAACCACCTGTAAGCCCCTGTTACCAAACCACCTGTAAGCCCCTGTTACCAAACCGTCTGTAAGCCCCTGTTACCAAACCGTCTGTAAGCCCCTGTTACCAAACCACCTGTAAGCCCCTGTTACCAAACCACCTGTAAGCCCCTGTTACCAAACCGTCTGTAAGCCCCTGTTACCAAACCACCTGTAAGCCCCTGTTACCAAACCACCTGTAAGCCCCTGTTACCAAACCGTCTGTAAGCCCCTGTTACCAAACCACCTGTAAGCCCCTGTTACCAAACCACCTGTAAGCCCCTGTTACCAAACCACCTGTAAGCCCCTGTTACCAAACCACCTGTAAGGCCCTGTTACCAAACCACCTGTAAGCCCCTGTTACCAAACCACCTGTAAGCCCCTGTTACCAAACCACCTGTAAGGCCCTGCCACCAAACCACCTGTAAGCCCCTGCCACCAAACTACCTGTAAGGCCCTCCTGCCACCAAACCACCTGTAAGGCCCTCCTGCCACCAAACTACCTGTAAGGCCCTGCCACCAAACTACCTGTAAGGCCCTGCCACCAAACCACCTGTAAGCCCCTCCCACCAAACCACCTGTAAGGCCCTGTTACCAAACCACCTGTAAGCCCCTCCCACCAAACCACCTGTAAGCCCCTGTTACCAAACCGTCTGTAAGCCCCTGTTACCAAACCGTCTGTAAGCCCCTGCCACCAAACTACCTGTAAGCCCCTCCCACCAAACCACCTGTAAGCCCCTCCCACCAAACCACCTGTAAGCCCCTGTTGCCAAACAGTCTGTAAGCCCCTGTTACCAAACCGTCTGTAAGCCCCTGCCACCAAACCACCTGTAAGCCCCTGTTACCAAACCGTCTGTAAGCCCCTGTTACCAAACCGTCTGTAAGCCCCTGTTACCAAACCGTCTGTAAGCCCCTGTTACCAAACCGTCTGTAAGCCCCTGTTACCAAACCACCTGTAAGCCCCTGTTACCAAACCACCTGTAAGGCCCTGTTACCAAACCACCTGTAAGCCCCTGTTACCAAACCACCTGTAAGGCCCTGTTACCAAACCACCTGTAAGCCCCTCCCACCAAACCACCTGTAAGCCCCTGTTACCAAACCACCTGTAAGCCCCTGTTACCAAACCACCTGTAAGGCCCTGTTACCAAACCACCTGTAAGCCCCTGTTACCAAACCACCTGTAAGCCCCTGTTACCAAACCACCTGTAAGGCCCTGTTACCAAACCACCTGTAAGGCCCTGTTACCAAACCACCTGTAAGCCCCTCCCACCAAACCACCTGTAAGCCCCTGTTACCAAACCGTCTGTAAGCCCCTGCCGCCAAACCACCTGTAAGCCCCTGCCGCCAAACCACCTGTAAGCCCCTGCCGCCAAACCACCTGTAAGCCCCTCCCACCAAACCACCTGTAAGCCCCTGCCGCCAAACCACCTGTAAGCCCCTCCCACCAAACCACCTGTAAGCCCCTGTTACCAAACCACCTGTAAGCCCCTGTTACCAAACCGTCTGTAAGCCCCTGCCACCAAACCACCTTTAAGCCCCTGTTACCAAACCACCTGTAAGCCCCTGTTACCAAACCACCTGTAAGCCCCTGTTACCAAACCGTCTGTAAGCCCCTGTTACCAAACCACCTGTAAACCGCTGCCACCAACAGTCTGCTGCTGCTCATCACGTAAAACCTGCACCTGGCATGGACGCACCTGTGGGCGGCAACACGGATGGTGCCACGCCAGTCTGGCCAATCTCTCCGTCTGCAGTGGTGGCTGTGACACATGGAGAGGCTGAGGTTCTCCTGGCTGGTGATTCCATAATTATTCATTCAACCTTTTATTTATACTCCAGAGTTATTGATGACATCCCTCATTTGCAATGATGTTGAGATTTTTTCATTCCATTTGATTATCGTTATTGGTCTGCTGCCTTTGACACTATTGATCACACCATCGTGCTGGATAGAACCACTGATAGATGGAACTGTCCTCGGATGGGTTTTCTTCATATCTTACAGAGCGATCGTTCAGTGTGGCTATTGGTGATATTTTTTTTGTCTTCAGCTCATGTGTCGTGTGGTGTCCCACAAGGTTCAACCCTTGGTCCTGCTTTGTTCAACTTGTATATTATGCTCCCCCATGGCCATATTATTTGAGTTTTAAGATTCTTGCCTACTACTGTTATGCAGATGACACCCAGTTTTATGTATAATTTCAAGCTTAAACATCTAGATTATCTTGCCTTATTGCTATCAAATTTGATAGCAGATCAAGAGATCTGGAGTCACTGAATAGATATATATATATATTTTTTTTTACAGCTGAATACAGACAACACAGAGATATTGGCCCAGACCAAGAGCATTGGTCCATAGCTCAGCATTTAGCAGGCAATATAAAACCCATCTGCTAGAAATCTTGGATTTATGACCATCACATTTTTACAACTCTGAAATAATGCCAGAATCGTTCAGCATCATAGAGCAAATCAACCGTGTCATTGCCTCCCGCCTGGATTATTGTGACTCCATGTTTTCTTGTTCTTGGCTGCTCAACTTCAGCTGGTTCACAATGTGGCAGCCAGGCTTTTTACAAACACTTAAAATGAAGCGAGCATAACGTGTCCTACGGTCCAGACTCGGAACAAAACACTCTGGACTCTCCTCCCCCTCACTGTCGGGTCAGCTGAGTCTGGACCACATTTTAAGAACCTTTTGAAAACCTTTTGTTGTTTGTCTGTAGAAAAGGCCCCAAAGATACGAGTTATGAGTATTAAGTACTGTTGCCCGTATGGAGCTTCTATGTCTGATATGCTGTTGGGTATCCGTTTATTCAGTGCTGGTAATTTTATAGGGTGAGCCTTATGTTTGTTATGTCGTAACTGACGTCGCGTAGTAGAACGCGGCGTGCTTGATGGGCGACAGTTGCTCTCTCTCCTCTAATTCATCCCTCTATATTTCATTTCAAACCTTTATTTAAACTCGAAAGACGACTAAGGTTTCCCTCATTTACTGTCACGTCGAGTGTACATACAGACGTATGGGGAAAAAAAGGCATATAAAATCATAACTAAGACGACAATGTGGGGCAAAAGTAAGCGAACAAATCAATTAAAACTTGATTGACAAAGGTTGGAGATCAAAGTTTTCTGCAACGGAGGGGAGAATCATGTTGGGAGTCCGTTCCATGAGCAACATGCAGATTCACTCTGTTCCAAGCAAACTTGATTACAAGTGATCTGCGTGCGGAGTGATGAGGAGGGAGTTCACCTGCTGCTGCAAAAAAAAGCTCAGAGCGTTTTCCTGAGTCTCGCGACTGCCGCGGCTCCGCCACTTCCTCGATGTTGATTAGTCGGTCGAAAAGAGTTACCTTGATGAGCGCGCTCCTCTCCAAAAGTTGAACTAGTTTCAACTTTAGAAACGCTGCCGCAGAGAGCGCATAAACGCGACGCGCGGAGCTGGGAAAAGGAGTGCACCTGTCGTGCCTGTAGCATAGAAATGAATGACAGAAAGGAGCTGACGACTCATAAAACGTCCCCGGTCGACACGGGCCATAGGCTATAGGTATGAGTATTACAGAACCACACATAGTCCACACCACACAGGTGTCTTAATACACATGCTCAGATTAACCCCTCTGATCCAACACTAAAATTCACACACAACAGTCCTATTTACACATAAACACACGGATGAACCAATACCGAACTAGTCCACGACCAAACACATCGAGTCTAACATTATTATAGTAGGCAAACAAATGCAACATTATCGCCACCCACCTGTCCTGATGGTGAAGATCTGCCCAATTCTCAAAATCTGCATGTCACAGAAGTAGTCCCCGCAGCAGGCTGCTTCGCCTTCTTTGTAAAAACCAAAATTGGTTAGAAGGCTTACTTCTTTGATATTCCGTTTAACTTTCGACATTATCCTGGATACCTGTATTTATTTATTTTAAACGGCGGGTGAAGTTGATTTGTGCCTTCAGACTGCAGTGCAGCGCCGCCACCCTCCCAATGGTAAACGCAAGAATAGCATGCATGCATGCAACCCCATAGATTTATGCTATTGTCTATTACGGTGAATTAGTGCGCAAATCATTAATCATACATCAAAATAGCCTAATTTTATTATTATTATACACGATGATGACGCTACAGAAAATTACAGAAAAATTAGAAATGCATGGCAAAAATAGCATTTATTGTCAGTATTTTAGAGACCCTCCAAAAATTCACAAATCATGTTTTCAGGGGAGCTGGTGTCTGATCTAGGGGAGCCATGGCTCACCCAGCTCCCCCATGATTCGCACCCTGGCGTTGTCAACCTGGGCGCGTTGTCAACCTGGGCGCGTTGTCAACCTGGGCGCGTTGTCAACCTGGGCGCGTTGTCAACCTGGACGCGTTGTCAACCTGGGCAGCAACTTAAAACGTGTTCATTAGTCTGAGGGGGTTGCGACGCTGTGATGGTGTAAAGGGAGGAAGAGAGAGATGCAATTGTAGCTTTTAGACATTTCTTTCTAATCTTCAAAATCTAAATATCTTTGCCCTGACGGAGCAGCCCTACTGCAAAGGAGAAGTTAAGAGGATGGAAAACAACATATGAAGCATCTCTCGGCTGTTTATTTATTTCCAACTTTTGGACACTTGGTTCTGGCCTCCACTCTGCGGTGAACCCAGTGACTAACACTGAACCAGTGCCCAGACCGAGCACATGTTTATCATCTCCACTACGTTCTGTCTCCCTTTTCATAAATTGTTTGTTTTACTTGCTGTGTGCTATTATTCATTGTTTATCATAAACTATGAAGAACTTTGGAACGCCTGTTTTTGAAACATGTTATATTATGAATTAACTTTACTTACTTTATTCGGTTCCACAAAGCATGTTCAACGTAGTTTCAAGTTGAGTTACTGCAACTCAGGACTTGGCAGTAGGGATGGGTATCGTTAGGATTTTATCGAGACTACTACTCCTATCGTTACTGCTTAACGGTTTGGTACTTTATCGATACTCTTATCGGTTCTTTTAGATTATTATTTAAAAAAAATGTATACATTTATTATTTGAACGGCTTAAGGCTATATCTGTACTTGATGTTTGTTTGTTGTGTTGCATATTTGAAATAAATTTCAATCAAATCAAACCCCCCCTCTTAAAAACAAAAACCTGTGTTTAACCTAGCAATCTATAAAACATCATGCTAAAACTGTGAAACAAATGTCCTACTCCCCTAAAGAAATACATAGCAAACATGACTCAGTTATCCAATAGTGCTGCTGCTTTTTATTTTGTTAAAATCTTTTAGTTAATAAGACTAAAAGACTACAATATGACTACAACGATTTCATGACGGCTTCCTGTCCTCGCTTTTCCGGTTTAACGTTACATTTTCAACAGATTGCTGCTAATTAAACACTTCATGGAAACGGAGTAACGTTAGCGTTATGTCGAGTTCGTACGTGTAGTGTGGTATGAACGTAACGTTAACGTTACTCCGTGTCCACTGTTGCGTCGCAGATGGATGGTACACTAGTCTGTTAGCTCCGTAGCTAATCCGCTCCTAGACTACCGATGGTGGTACCGATAACGTCGGAGCTTATCAATACTCCGGGTTTCGGGGGGCATCCCTACTTGGAAATAATAGAAAATAACATTTGAATGATGAATCCAAAGCTCCTCTGCAGGTGAACCAGTAGCGGCACGACTTGCAACATAATTGCAATCATTAAACATAGTGATAAAATTGGACGGCAGATTGTTGCCACGCTTTCTCTCTCTCGTCGCACAAGGCGGTCGTATTTACCCGCTTTGGTCGTGTTCGATCAAATCCCGCCAAAAGCCACTGCTCTTTATTTCTTTATTTCAAATATACAAACATACTGCTCGGTGGCTGTGACTCTTTTCTGTCTTTTTTTTTGTGCCACGATGAATGGATGTGATCGCTGAACGACCTCGCGGGCTGCTCAGCAGACCTGTACACACGCAATTATGTTGATAGTTTGTACCTGGATTGGATTAGTGTCTGATCACGTTTGTTTGAATTTGCCTCCGTGGAACGGTGTAATCCTTAATTACTCAAACCATGTTTGCTACATTAATCCTGGTGCTTTATGGAATGGCCCTCTTTGATTTACAAACAAACCAATATCCCAGATCAGTCTCTCCACCAAAAGAGGCTTTGTGAATATTGAGCCCCGTTCTCTGCGCTCATTTATTTGTCTGCCTCGTCTCCGCTGGCCGGGGTTTAGCCGCGCTGTGACCCGTCTGGCACACGGTGAGCGTCTCATGGTCTGTAGAACCTGGTCAAACCTGGCCACCTCTCACAACCGGACCTGGCCAGAGCCGGCTGGGACTGTTGCACCGTAAGGGGTTAACTGCGTGTACCACCGTCGTTGGTATGAGATTTGAATGGTTGCCTAGTAACCAGAGAGTTTACAAGAAACGCAATGGAGACGCAACATCCCCGAAGCTAACCAGACCATGCTAGCTCATCGCTAGCCCCAGCCAGGCTGCCTGAATACTTTTACCAACGGATTTCCAGTTCCGCGTTCGCGTTCTGCGCTCTGATTGGCCACTGACGTTTCTGGTCGCGCCAATCGTGTGACGGCAAGTTCTGCCACTGGTTAAGCTTAGGCACTCTTTCGAAGTTGGTTAAGGTTAGAGTTTGTCTTAGAGCAGGGCGATAGAACGCCAGCCCTGATCCCAAACTCTAACCTTAACCAACTTCGAAAGAGTCGCCTAAGCTTAACCAGTGATAAACTAGGCGTTAGGTAGTTTGCTGCTGTTCGAGGCGGAAATGGGCGCGTCACGCGATTGGGCGCACATGTCACATGACCAGAAATGTCAGTGGCCAATCAGATCGCAGAATGCTAAACGCGGAACTGGAAATCCGTTGGTAAAAGAATAGCCCCAGCCAGACTGGACACGGAGGATAGTCCCACAGAGTCCCGCCCCTCTCCAGCTGCCACTCACCACACTGCACACGCTGTGTTCAGGGTACATGGTGTGGCAGGTGGCCATAACGCTTTCATTTTATTTATCTTCATCTTCTTTTGCAGTTCTATCAATTCTCTAATATGATGATGGACGGTATCCTTTTGGTTATTAAGTAGGTGGGGCAGCCAGAGGCCCTTCAGTCTAAAATACTTTCTATATACTGATCAGCCCATTCATTCTGAGTGTATCAATAAAACACTTTATTTTTGAAAGAAAAGATTCTCAATCTGATAAATAATCACATTTTAATAAAAATATATCAAATTATTAAAACTAATTATTTTCTAATGAGAGAGAGAGAGTAGTTGTGTAATTTCCCTGTGAAGATATTGGACTTGTGCTGCAAAGCAGGTAGTTTATTATTGGCCCAGCTTGCCCCGCACTGGAATGTATGTGGGCTGAGTGGATTATAGGAGTAATTGAGTCTGGATTGTGATAGAGTTGAGAAGGTCAGAGCTGGCCTGCTTTCACGGTAGTAGTCGTAGTAGTTCCTATATCGGTAGTAGTTGTTCCTTCCTATATCGGTAGTAGTTGTTCCTTCCTATATCGGTAGTAGTTCCTATATCGGTAGTAGTTCCTATATCGGTGCCCTATATCATCAGTAGTAGTTATTTTAAGTCCGTGGGAATCACCTAATTTAACCCTCATGGTCATGGTATGTGAAACGGTCTCTGCAAACAGTCAAACTGGTTCACGATATGGCAGTTTGTTTACTATGTTCAGAAGAAGCCATTCCTCCTTCTACAGTATGATGAGAAATGACTTCCACCGGCAGGAAGGCCTCGTTAGGTCGGATGATCCATCACTGTGACCAGGACACCGGCTTTGTTCCCTCGTGCTGCATGTATCAGAAACATGTCACTTTAGTGTTGTCATGATACTGGAATTTCGAACTTCGATATACGATACCTTAAAGTATCGATATTCAATACCATTTTCGATACCACAGGGGAAAAGGTTCAATCTTAAAATGTAAAAAAAATAATAATAAAAAAAAATAAAAGATTTAGCTTTTGTTGCTGGTTGATTCTCCTCAGCTTCTCTCTGGTATAAGAGAAGATAAATATAACACTTTTAAAACCCTTTGTTTATCTTTAGATCACACATTTAAAAATAACTGTTCATCTCACTTCAATCATTTTTATTGCAGAACATGGTATTTTCTCAAGCAGACAGATGTCAACACTGTAATCTGTGTTGCATGTACCTGACAAACTGAACCGTTTGTATTACAGTCATATTCCAACTTAACTGAATGCATGTGTGTGTGTGTGGACTACTGTACTACAGGTAATGAAATGAACAATGCAACTTCCTTATAATTTTTTTTATGAATAATTAAATATCGATATTTCGGGAAATGAGTATTGAAACCGTTTTAAATATTCAGAATCGATATGTATCGATTTTTCGATATTTTTGACAACACTAGTCACTTTACATGTTTCTTTTCAATACATGGAAGAAAATATTATTTGTAAATTTACTGTTCAAAAAGCTAAAAGGGATTAAAAGGAGGTGTATTTCCATTATTGGGGTTAACTTGCTGATATACAGTTAAGAATGAGTCATTCGCTTTTGGTTTTTGAGAAAATAGTTTGTATAGCTATTTTTGAAGACTTCACATGTAGTCTTGTTGTTTTCTTTTGGAATACTGTTTTGGAGTCTTAATTTAGTTAAGAATATAGGACAGGCATGTATAAGCGTTATGCTTCAGTCTGTACCTTTTCAGTCACTGCCAAATCAAACATTATGATTGTGCATTATTGTATTGTGTGAGATGATGACTGAATACAACTACTACTACAGAACTACTACAGTACTACTACAAGCTGTATGGTGTTATTTAACACTTCCTCTTGCTTCGCCAGTGTTGGAATACAAACAACTTTACGTTGTCGAACATGAAATGAACGGCTATACCAGCCAACAATTACACAAAGACGAGGATATAACATGGCATTAAATTAGGCGTGTGGTGCAACATGACTGTAGACCCGGGCCGTGTGTAGACAGTCGGGTCCGTGAATATTTGGACGGCGACACCATTTACTTTTGGTCCCTTAACCCTCTGAGTGCCGTTCACGTAGATCTACGGTTCTGTCACTGTATTTCTTTTATTATCTATATCCATTCATAATTCAGCGGGGCACCTTGTGCATACTGTTCTGAGTGTGTCTAAGCTGGCAGACGGTATTATACCGCCCTCTAACGCCTTCAGCCAGTAATGCACCCGGTTAGAAATGGGTTCGTTTATTTTCTATGCCGAGCTGCGGCGTGGGGGCGGGTCCTAAACGCTCCGGCAAAACGCACGCTTATAGGGATGGCTTGGACAACTGACCCCGCCCGCCCGTTGAAGAGCAATGACCAATAACATCGGAGGGACGATCGCTGTGGATAACTGGAATTAGCCTGCTATCAGCCCAATATCCCCCCTGTTTTAGCCTGCTATCAGCCCAATATCCCCTCTGTTTTAGCCTGGTATCAGCCCAATATCCCCTCTGTTTTAGCCTGCTATCAGCCCAATATCCCCTCTGTTTTAGCCTGCTATCAGCCCAATATCCCCTCTGTTTTAGCCTGCTATCAGCCCAATATCCCCCCTGTTTTAGCCTGCTATCAGCCCAATATCCCCTCTGTTTTAGCCTGCTATCAGCCCAATATCCCCTCTGTTTTAGCCTGCTATCAGCCCAATATCCCCCCTGTTTTAGCCTGCTATCAGCCCAATATCCCCTCTGTTTTAGCCTGCTATCAGCCCAATATCCCCTCTGTTTTAGCCTGCTATCAGCCCAATATCACCCCTGTTTTAGCCTGCTATCAGCCCAATATCCCCCCTGTTTTAGCCTGCTATCAGCCCAATATCCCCCCTGTTTTAGCCTGGTATCAGCCCAATATCCCCCCTGTTTTAGCCTGCTATCAGCCCAATATCCCCTCTGTTTTAGCCTGCTATCAGCCCAATATCCCCCCTGTTTTAGCCTGCTATCAGCCCAATATCCCCTTTGTTTTAGCCTGCTATCAGCCCAATATCCCCCCTGTTTTAGCCTGCTATCAGCCCAATATCCCCTCTGTTTTAGCCTGCTATCAGCCCAATATCCCCTCTGTTTTAGCCTGCTATCAGCCCAATATCCCCTCTGTTTTAGCCTGCTATCAGCCCAATATCCCCTCTGTTTTAGCCTGCTATCAGCCCAATATCCCCTCTGTTTTAGCCTGCTATCAGCCCAATATCCCCTCTGTTTTAGCCTGCTATCAGCCCAATATCCCCTCTGTTTTAGCCTGCTATCAGCCCAATATCCCATCTGTTTTAGCCTGCTATCAGCCCAATATCCCCTCTGTTTTAGCCTGCTATCAGCCCAATATCCCCTCTGTTTTAGCCTGCTATCAGCCCAATATCCCCTCTGTTTTAGCCTGCTATCAGCCCAATATCCCCTCTGTTTTAGCCTGCTATCAGCCCAATATCCCCCCTGTTTTAGCCTGCTATCAGCCCAATATCCCCCCCGTTTTAGCCTGCTATCAGCCCAATATCCCCTCTGTTTTAGCCTGCTATCAGCCCAATATCCCCTCTGTTTTAGCCTGCTATCAGCCCAATATCCCCTCTGTTTTAGCCTGCTATCAGCCCAATATCCCCTCTGTTTTAGCCTGCTATCAGCCCAATATCCCCCCTGTTTTAGCCTGCTATCAGCCCAATATCCCCCCTGTTTTAGCCTGCTATCAGCCCAATATCACCCCTGTTTTAGCCTGCTATCAGCCCAATATCCCCTCTGTTTTAGCCTGCTATCAGCCCAATATCCCCTCTGTTTTAGCCTGCTATCAGCCCAATATCCCCTCTGTTTTAGCCTGGTATCAGCCCAATATCACCCCTGTTTTAGCCTGCTATCAGCCCAATATCCCCCCTGTTTTAGCCTGCTATCAGCCCAATATCCCCTCTGTTTTAGCCTGCTATCAGCCCAATATCCCCTCTGTTTTAGCCTGCTATCAGCCCAATATCCCCTCTGTTTTAGCCTGCTATCAGCCCAATATCCCCTCTGTTTTAGCCTGGTATCAGCCCAATATCCCCTCTGTTTTAGCCTGCTATCAGCCCAATATCCCCCCTGTTTTAGCCTGCTATCAGCCCAATATCCCCTCTGTTTTAGCCTGCTATCAGCCCAATATCCCCCCTGTTTTAGCCTGGTATCAGCCCAATATCCCCTCTGTTTTAGCCTGGTATCAGCCCAATACCCCCAGTTTTATCCTGGTATCAATATCAACCCTGGTCTGTTCTGTTTTAGCCTGATATCAGTATCTCGTATCGGTGCATCCCTAAAAATCACTGCATAGAAAATCTATCGGATCAAAACCCATTTGATGAAGCATTTAGCCGTCGGCTGCCTTCATCCTTGTTGAACAGTACGAGCACACAAATGAACGGTACAATTCTTGTTTTGATTGTTCCTCCCCCTCTCTCTCTCCAGCCGGGGAAAGACAGCAGGTGGCTGCCCGTCCTGGTGGGCCTGCGGGTGGTGTTCGTGCCCCTCTTCATGCTCTGCAACGTGCAGCCCCGTCACTACCTGCCCGTGCTCTTCCCCCACGACGCCTGCTACATCCTGTTCATGGTGCTGTTCGCCTTCTCCAACGGGTACCTGGCCAGCCTCTGCATGTGCTTCGGACCCAAGTGAGTACATGAATGAATTATTTTATTTCGAATGTTTACAAATAAATAAACAAACTCGTTTTTTTCGAACATTTTCACAAATAAACAAACCGAAAGGATAGGTTTGAAGCCGAAGGCTTATAGAGCAACCTACCCCTAATTCAAAAAACAAATTCAAAAAAGTTTTCAAAATATAACAAACAAAAAAATAAATCGACAATCAAAAACCAACAAAAACCGATCCAGAAAAGAACAAAAAAAAAAGTAAGTTTGCAAAATAAAACAAAACAAAAAAAAAATCAACAATCAACAAAAAACATTCCTGAAAAGAACATAAGCCAACATAGGAAAATCAAAAATGTATCTGCAATACCAGAGTTTCATGGTAGAGAAAAAAAACAGATTGTAGTTTAAATTTTACTATAAGATTCTAGAACCCTGTTTTTAAACATCTTTTTAAACTTAAAAAATACTCCTGTTTTTTATTTCATCCGGTATATTGTTCCAGAGTTTCACTCCTTTAACTGACACAGACATGCTTTTAAAACCTAAGTTTGCTTCAATGTCATCGAGCGTATTCCGCCAGCTCTGCCTTCACGTACGAGGAGCGGGCCTCTGATGACTTGTGTCCCTCTGGTCTCTCCGTACAGGAAGGTGGCACAGCGCGAGGCGGAGACGGCGGGTGCCATCATGGCCTTCTTCCTGTCCCTGGGTCTGGCCCTCGGCGCGGCGCTGTCCTTTGCCTTCCGGGCCATGGTATAGAACTCTTCCAGAACCGTGTTGTAACGTAGCACCCACCCCAACAGGAGCCCACCGGGAGAGCCCCGCCTCCCCTTCCCCCCCCCCCCCCTCCCTCCCTCCCTCCCTTCAGAATAGTTTGATTTCTTCTTTCCTGACGAACTTGTGACAAACTCAAAATGGAGAACAATCTCACGAGCAGAACTCCGAGAGACGAGTGACCCAGTGGAGGGCGTGAGGAGCAGGGACAGACAGTTGGCTCCCTGGGAGGTCTCTGGAGCCGGACCGGAGAAGCCCGTCTCACTCCCCTCTGGAAGGTTGACCCGGTTCTCTCGTCCTGGCCCCCCAAATGGAACCAACCGGTGAATATAACCGTGTCGAGGAGAACCCAACCTCGGGCCCGTAGAACCGAATGGTATAACCCACTACCACTATGAAGAACTGACTGGAACGGCAAGATCCAATCCCAAATTTGGTCTCCAACTGATTATCAGTTTAAGCAGTAATAACTGGACCGAGAGAGGGGCCATTTTTATCAAATGTTCAGAATGTATTTAACTTTGTATTTTATCCCGTTGTCTTGAGGTACAAACCTTTGTTGTAGGCAATTGACCTATGTCAAACCCCGCCCTAATTTCTTCTTTTTTTTTCTGTCTGAGGGAACTAATGGTTGTGATTGGAGGATCAAGAAAAGAGGGCGGAGCTTGAGATTCCTGTGGCAGCACTATACACACACAACATACTACTGCCACTACACGTGCACGCACGCACATACACACACATCATGCCACTGCCACTACACACGCACGCACGCACATACACACACATCATACACGGCAGAACTACTCAGTTGGACGTAAGCCTTTAGGCTTCATTATCTGTGCTTTCCGACCATGTTGGGTCAGAAAGCTGCCCAGTTTCGGGTGTTCCCATCAGTTATACATACGGCCAATTATATCTCCTGAGAGAATCCGTTAATACAGCCAATTATATCTCCTGAGAGAATCTGATGAAATCAGTTAATAAACTGCCGGGCTTCTGAAGTCTGCGTTTTCCAATCCAAATCGGTTAAACCAGCCAATCATAACAGAGATTCTGATCAAAAACAGTGATACGCGACTCAAAACAACATAATGAACTACGGTAGGTCTAGACATGGCTAAATATTGTGCCATATTAGAGCTGCTGTCATGTAGAGAAGGCCTGGGTGCACATCTCCCAGCATATTATTTCATGCATATTGATGGGTGTAGGTATAGGTTTCTGGATACAAATTTTAAAGGGAAATACCACTTAATTAAATAATTCACATTAACTTAAGACTTGAACCTATGATGTTTGTTACAATACAAAGTCTGGAGCTGGCCTATAGAAAGGTGATAAAGGTTGGTTTGGGGATACGGGTAAATGTTTGGGGGTCAAACTATAACACAAATATAGAATAAAGCTCACTTGGGTATAAAAACACAAATATGTTGTGGGTATAGAGGGGGTTGTGGTTTGTGTCGTATTATTAATAATGGAGCAGCTCTAGATTTGGCATTGATGACGTAGCGGGTTCCACTCTAGTTTCTGGCTTTGGGAGAGTTGTTTGTGTTCCTACTAGACCACCACATATATATATATATTAAGGCTGTCAATCGATTAGAATATTTAATCTGATTAATCGCATGATTGTGCATAGTTAATCGCAAATCAATCGCATATTTTTAATCTGTTCTACCTTAAACGGATATTTTTCAAGTTTTAATACTCTTTATCAACATGAGAGTTGACAAATGCTTGCTTTATGCAAAAAAAAAATCATGTTTATTTATTGCCACAATGAGATACTGCATCTTTAATTTTTTTTGTAGTAAACTTTAATCTCGTGGGGCGAAATAGTGGTGTTAAAAGAATTTTGCGTTAACTTTGACAGCCTTAATATATATATGTATAACGTATATGAAACTACTAGACCACAGCTATATGTATCATGTTGTATATGAAACTTAAACGGAGTGGTATTTCCCCTTTTCTCAATATATATTTTTTTAAAGCCGAATCATAAAGTAAATGATTAACTTTAATGGAGGTCATGACCTATTTAATGGAACTCTTGAGGGTGCATTCGAATAGTCCTGATCATGGCTAGACGACTGTATCCGTGTTTCGTTGAAATGCATTAGAACTTAGAAAACAAACATCTCCATCTTAGGTCAATGTGGGTTGTAAAATCATCTAAATATAGATGCCTCCTAACCACAACCCTGAAGTAGATGAGACTGCGGTCTCCAGATTAGTGATTGGTCGAACAACATAATGGAGGTGTTATATTATAGTCCTGCCATGCAGCGTAAATCCATGTCGTCATGCTGTGGTTGTTACCAGAACACCTTGTGAACCTTCTGTCTTTTTAGTGTTGTGAAGTTGTTGGCAGTAGTTTTAGAAGAAGTGATGTGTCTTCAGTGTATCTTCCCTTTTGAAGATCTACGAGAGTCGCCCAAGATCTATGAGCCTTTGCCCTCGTTGGTTCAAGCTCGACTATGGTCTTTGACCTCGCTCGTTCAAGATCTACCATAGTCTGAGATCCCACAGCAGTAAAGCAGTCCGGACTGACCAGCAAGAAGTCCTTTTTTTGTATTTCATGTAACCAAGCAATAGAACATTTATAAAAATAAAAATATGCAGCTATTATTGACATGAAGTGTGCCATTGAAGGAACTGTGACTTTGAGAGGATTTCGTTTTTAAAATCTCATTTGCTCTCTTGCTATCCTATACACAAAGTTTGTGCCATTTCTCATCCAGACAAAACGTTTTGTATTTTAAAGTGTTTTATTTTATTTCTTTGGTACAAGATTCACTACTCGTTACTTGGTTCCTATGGTTGATTTTTCTTGTCCTGTTCATAAATGCAATGAAGAATGTGCCTATCAGTGTTATACTTTTTCTTTTTTTTCTTTAGATCTTGCGTTTGCTTTTATTATATTTTTAACTGCTTTTGGTGTATACACTATTGTGCATAATACCAACTGTATACACCCGAACAGTCTATTATTCATTTAAAAGCACAATTGGTCTGATTTTCCATCCAAAAATAGGATGGAAGTATGGTTCAGAACACGTTACTCTGTACATTACAAGCTACAAGTTCACTGAAATAAAATAAACTTGGTGTATTTTTAAGAATGTCTCCCCCTGTTGGTCATTGCTGGTAGTGTGGGGTTCTCAACAGAGGTGCAGTATCTGCAGAACAGTATGAACATAATGGGGGACAACGTGTCAAGAATTTCATTTTGGGTCTCTCAGTAGGAATGTCTGCTCATGGCTTCGGGCGAATGTCAGAGGGGAAAGGGCAGGAACAACACTCCTATGCTACGTCGTTGGTTGAATGCAGTTAACTGGCGGCATTCCTACATTCATGACCGCTGACGGACCCCATGCTGTCGACGGACGTGACGGAATAATGAAGTCAGCCGCCCCCCCGTCAGTGTGGACTGAAGCGCTTCTTCAAAACTTTGTTTATTGAAGTTTTTCATTGCAATATGAAATGAGCAGTAGGTCAAACTGTACACATTATATGCCAGGCGTATTGCACATATCTACATATAAGTAGTCAAAATATAGGTCTGTTACAGCGAATACACCACAAAATAAATATATAGATATTGTTTTGGACATACAGTCAATTGAACAGATATGTACACTGAGGATGAGGACTGTACAGAAAGGAATGGAACAATTTTTTTTTTTTTAGTGAGAAGGTAAACATGGGGTTACACCTGCACATGTAGACGGGTCGACCAACCGGACCATGCCAGGCTAGAAGTGTTTTATAAACTCTAGCTGTAGAACCCCTTATCACACACCTTATTTTCTCCATCTTAAGGAAGTGCAAAATATCCCTGAGCCACATGGAGGAGTGGGTGACTTCCAGTGCAGTAAGATGAGACGTCTAGCCAGGAGAGTAACAAATGCCACCAGGTCAGCTTCATATCGTGGCAGAGGCAGGGTAGTAGGGGGGGGGACACCAAAGCAAGCAGTTATGGCAGTCGGGCTGATTGGGATCGTTTGAGTGAATATTTATTTTTCGGTCTTGTTTACAGACTAACCAAACACACCCGTGTGGACTTACAAAAGGAAAATAAATCACAAATGTACATATTCAAGGCAAGCTCACACAAAATCAACGGCCGAAAAAAAGGAATAGGCTGAAGCACGTGCTTATTTTTGCCTATCCCTTACAAATTCTTAAAAACTAAATATATTTTAATAAGAAAGAAAAACTTAAAATAAGCTGGAAGATATAATTTTTTGAAAGAAAAAACAAATGTTTGATGTTTTTACTCAACTGTACTCCTGAATTATTTTATCCTTTAAGGCTTTTTTTTTTTTTTTTAATCTCCCCTGAGAAGTACACAGTTTCATATATTTCAGACCAAAAATTATGTAGGGAAGGGCAGGACCAAAACATGTGACTGTGTAGCAGGGGCACAATGGCATCCATCACAGGTGGGATCAATGTTGCCATAGATCTTGGCTAGCCTGACTTTAGTTAAGTGTGAACGGTGAACAATTTTACATTGCATCAGTCCGTGCCTGGCACAAATTGAAGGTATTCTGTGATGTCCTCACCCAGGTCCTCCCATCTCCTCCTGATCTTTTCTAATGAGGTAGGGCGCAGTGAGGAAATCAAACCGTACAGGACAGATATAATGCCCTTTGTGACAGGTGTAGGCTTTAACACATTGAGTGCCAACAACGACGAATCTCGTTATTTAATAGTTATTTCTTTTATTAGCGATATCCATACATTTTTCATCAATCCAGCCTCACGTTATCATTGGGACTGTCTCTGAGCTCGAAAAGGGCAAATACCGCCCCCCATCGTCTCCCGGATGGTATTGCACCCATTGGAATGGACTCAATAAAAATGCATGTGAAAAAAAACCTCCGGATTCCACATTTTACTTCTCATGCATGTAACTGGAGACTATTGCATTAATTGGATCTAATGTTGGATCAATAAATGCGATCGATATTTGGAATGGCGATCAGGAATTGGAATAATCTTTTTGCAGAACATCTGATCTGAGGTAAGGAATCTATTTTACCAGTTTTGGGGTAATCGGATGTTTTTTCACATATTTCACAACGTGTGTGCGTGTATGACGTTAGCGCGCCGCTGACCAGGTCATTGATAATCGATTTTTCAGCCCGCTTCTCTAGCGTGCATAAGTACACATATACTATCGATAATCTAGCATTTATTTGAAAACGATTCATACTGTAAATCAGCCGGAAAATGACGACGTGTTGTGTGTATTCCAGTAAAGGGCGATCTTTTTTTCTTTTCTAGAGATTTTCAAAACTATACTCGTATTCAAAACGGTATAAAACGGAAATGTACCGATGAAAAAACAATCCGTTTCGTACATGTTGACTGCAAGCAAGTCATTGATAAGCGACGGGCGTATTAGACACATAATTTAAGATATAGTTTATGCGTTCACAAATGTGCTGGATATCCCAAATGGGAAAAGCAGGGCATACATACTTTGGGAGATATCTTCAATAACCGGGGTTTCTGTAGCTATCAAGATATTCATAACACATTTAACCTCACCAGCTCCACATATTATTTCTATATACAGTTATTAGCAACTTTGAAGGCTCATGGAGTCCCATTAAAGATACCACTTGAGCACCACAGATATCACATTCTTTTATGAAAGGGAGACATCGAGAGGCTTCGTCTCTTGACTTTTATCATCACTTACTTACGTCTTCGTATGGAATCCTTCCCCTAGACTCAGTTTGGAGGAGGGATATACCAGACTTGGAAGTAGATTTTGATTGGCATGAAGTCTGGGCAAACGTTCGACTAGCGTCACGCAACCCGGATCATCAACAGATTCATCTTAATTTTATTCATAGGACTTACCTGACTCCTATAAGATTGAGCCGAATGAGGCTTAAACAAGACTCTCTATGCTCCTTGTGTCTAAAGGGTGATATCGGTACATTTATGCATATGTATTGGGAATGCCCCCCTGTTAAGATATTCTGGGAAGAAGTAATCATGCAATTATCAGAATTTTTATCTCTGACCATACCTGTACTTCCTTTGGTATTGTTGCTGAATAATGTCTCTGTTATCACACTTTGTACATGTAAAGAGGCTAATCTTGTCCGGTCTTACGGCTGCCAAAAAGCTAATAGCATCACGTTGGATTCAGCCAGATAAAATGTGCCTGAGGGTATGGATTCTTACCTATCTAGATGTGATTTATCTAGAGATATCTACCGCACGAATCCTAGGTGTTAATGAAGCCAGCATAGCAATTTGGTCAGTTGTGGTGGAGAAGATAAAGCATAGCATATGAATTTGTAATCCTTGGTTAGAAACGAAATAATGGATGGATTATCCAAGGGGGGTCCTGAGAGGGGGGGGGGGGGGGGAAGAAGAGCGAGCAAGAACATATGTATGTATTGTAATGTAAGTATTATGTATATATCTCGTAACCTACATTTATATTGATTCAAATACTGGACTGCATAGTCCTGTGATTTATTGTGGATATTTACTGTTAATGTTTGTGTGTCTAGTTTTATGTCATGTCAAAAATTGAAAATTATTAAAAAAAAAATTGTTAAAAAAAAATGTGCTCGCCCTCTCATTGACTAAAGCGCTGGCACTCAATCGATAAATAGCGCACCCCCTGCTGGCAATCAAAGTGTTAATAAAGTGTCAATAGGAGTGGCTTCTAGAAGATTGGGGAACTGTGGGTTGACATTACATACAAAACTGCGGACTTGCAAGTATCTAAAGAAATGTGACCTCAAAAGAGAAAACTTGTCAGACAGTTGTTCAAATGATGCAAAAATATTTTCTATATATAAATCTCTGAACGTTCTAATACCAAGAGGGGACCAGGAGAGAAAAGCTCTATCCATTACAGAGGGGGGGGGGAAACAGGGTTAGCTGTAATTGGAGCTAGTAAAGAAAAATATTGTAAACCAAAATGTCGTCTAAACTGATTCCAGATCCTAAGTGTTGATTTGACAATAATATTTTTAGAGTAGGGAGAGGCAGGAAAAAGTAGAGGTGCGTGAGCAAGAGCAGCCAGTGAGGCAGGGCTGGAAGACGATGCAACCATACAGGGGATGAAGGTGTGTCTTCAAACCATGCCCAATGTTGGCTGCCCAATAATAGAATTTAAAATTGGGCAGAGCCATCCCTCCCAGAGGTTTTGGTCTTTGTAGGAGGGTTCTACCGAGCCTAGGGACTCCTATTCCAGATGAACTGCGACACCAAACTGACCTATTCCCACAGGTGTGCTTTTCTTGCTGCTACTCCTATGTAGTGAAAAGTAGGTTACATGACTGAATTTAGATTCTATCTTTTGATGATAGTGATGCTAAACTTAAAGGGGCAGTTCACCAAAAAACTGCTGATTTATTTGGCACATAATCTCACACATTTAAATTTTTACATTTAGTCATTTAGCTGACGCTTTTATCCAAAGCGACTTACAAGTTCTGTACGACAAGTCATCAGGAAGGGCACAACTCTATCAGCTGAGTAACAATGTTCATCAAAGTGTTGAGTGCTACAGTGTACACATCCAAAGTCTAAACCGTTTTGCACACATTGATTTAAATTAATTTGAATATGGCCACCTGGGACTTTGAATCCTTGTTAAGACATCCATCAAATGATAAGGTAGCAGTACCTATAAGATGAGACATTGCCATTATTTCATCTACATAATTTTATGGAGCTGTAATTAACCTGTTAAGCTGTAGCCCTATTTTCAGAAATGTTGCCTAAAGGTACATGCCTAAGTAAATGGAAGATTGCTCCACTTCTACAAGGTCAACTTGCATGTTCTTGGTATCTAGGAACATCTAGGGACCTGGGGGTATGTATTTCCAGTGTCAGAAATATTGTGTCTGTTACTAGGCTGAGTAAATTGTAATGAAAAAAAGGAGAATATAAATGATGATATTTTTTTGCATCTGTGCCGGTGAATGACACCATGTTACAATTGTAACAAAGAGATTTCGCTCCATGAGCTCATTCACCACATTATTGAGATCAAGTGTACAAAAAATCTAAGCAAATTAATAAAGGGAAGATGATTAAATAGAAGGATTTGTAGATTTTAATTATAAATTCATATTTGACCTTGAACTTGACCTTATTATCAAATCATACATATGGATAGGGAAAAGGCTCCTCTTTCCAATGGCTGGGTTAAATCTGGATTTAGTCATTTCCTCACAGTTTTACGATAAAAGAGATATAATTAGCATGTTTTCGATAAATCTTACAAAACATTGGTAAAAAATTTAATATACACTTTGACTGCTGTTTTGACAGGGTTATGGTCTTTACTCTTGGCAAAACTTTTTTTAAATAAAAATCTTAACATTCAAGGGCCTACATGTGGGCCCTCATGAGGACGATTCGCGACGCGCCACTTTGCCGACCTCTAGCGGCTCGGGTGTGCATTTATTTTAATACAATATATAGATAGAATTAAAGCCCTATTTGTTGCCTGTCAATTGCCCTTTCAGGTGACAATCTGTTTTCAGCGGTTCTCGAGTTACATGCTGATATGTGAGGCGTGCGCCAAAGTACCACTCCCGGGGCTCTACTCCGTCAATCATTTGGCGATCTCGAAAGTCTTTGGACAGGGTTGTAGCCAATGACTGTGGCTTTTCCAATGATACCCCATGATATGATAATTGGGGATCTAATACGGTCTCTATTGATCGATTTATGATAAAGAAAAGCAGGGCCCCCCAATTGGGGGACCTTACGGCTTACACATTGATTCACTAATGTGTGCAAAACATTCGTTTTTGGATGCGAGATATGCAAAGTAAAACGTCCGTTTTTTTGAAGTGCCCCTTTTAGAAAGTTTATAACATCAAAAAGAATCTTAAGTTTCTTTGAACCTTGCTCATGAAATGTCACATCTGACCTATACAACATGGTGATCATGTGTTATAAAGAAAATCGGGGATGCAGCCTTTGCCAATTACGCACCAAAGCTATGGAACACCCAGTCTATGGATATTAGGATGGCTAGCTCACTAAATATCTTCAAAACTAAGCAAAACATATCTCCACCATAGCCTTTTAGTACACACTGCCACGTGGTGTAGTGGTTAACCTCACAGCTAGGTCGTGGGTTTGATTCCCGCTTGGGGACCAGGTTTCCGTGTTGCCAGGTACCCAGGTGGGGTATCTCCCGGGCCTTTCTGTGTGGAGTTTGCATGTTCTCCCCGTGCTCGCAAGGGTGTCCCCCCCGATAAGATAAACCCAATGGAAAAACATGCACAACAGATCGCTAACGCTGTGGCGTCCTTGACGAAGACGGACAGGAGCACTTGGATTGGTCCCCAGCCCCTGTCTGCTCCCGGCTGCCCTTGGGGGGGGGGGGGGGGGGGGCGGTGGGATGGGAGGTGCAGAGAACATTTAGTCAGCGACTCAATGCAAGTGTGTGTTCCTGTGAGTCGCCCATCGCATGTGTGTGTTAATCTGATGACAAATAAACTCATTACATCTACACTGATTATTGTACTGAGCTATACCAGTATTTTTTTTACAGCTCTTATATGATAGGCGCTATAGTTTATTATTTGAGACACTTAACACAAACGATTCCTTACTATCCTATAGTCAGTATGGTTTCAGAACAGCTACATCTACTTCCATGGCATTAATGGAGCTAGTAGAGCAAATAACCACATGTATAGAGAGAAAGAAATACACACTGGGTATATTCATTGACCTTAAAAAAAGCATTTGATACAATAGATCATGAGATTCTACTTAAAAAGATGGACAGGTACGGTGTCAGAGGGGTCGCATGAACAAGTCAAGGTGCTTAAATATGACCCGTGGTGTCCCACAGGAGTCAGTGTTGGGACCCAAATTGTTCATATTATACATTGATAACTGTAAAGTGTCTGGAATATTTAAATTGGTTGTCTTTGCAGATGACACAAATATCTTATGTTATGGGGATGGTCAGCATCAGCTTTTAAAGGTGGAAAAGAAGGAATTATACAAACTAAATATGCTGGTTTGATACAAACAAGCCATCATTAAATCTGAGTAAAACCAAGTTCATGCTGTTTGGAAATTGCAAAATAAATACAGAACTCAATCTGGAAATTGATGTCAAAATTGATAAGAGTATATGAAATAAAGTTTTGGGTGTCTTAATAGACCAAACTCTGCTGGAAACCACACAAAATATCTATGCTAAAAAGTTGCGAGAAGCTTGGGAATTCTGGGTAAAACTAAATACATCTTAAGAAATCAGAAATTACTGTACACTCTGTATTGCACTCATTGTACCCTACCTGTCATATTGTGTTGAAGTTTGGGGAAATACATAGAAAACCAACCTACAAAAGATATGCACACTGCAAAAAAGAGCTATAAGGATTGTACATCATGCTGGTTATAGAGATCATACCAATTGTTTATTTGTTAAAAGTCAAACTCTGAAATTTTAAGATTTGGTTAAATTCAAAACTGCGCAATTCGTGTTTAAAGTAACACAAAATATAGTCCCAGGCAACATACAAAACATTTTCATGGGCAGAGATGGGGGTTATAATCTAAGAGGGGAATTGAATTTAAAACAACCTATTGTCCGTACTACTCTCAAAAGCAAGTGCATCTCAGTTTGTGGGGTATCCATTTGGAATGGCCTTGATGTAGCAATAAAAACAAGTACTTATTGAACTGTTTAAATGAAGATATAAACAGGAATTCTTGGACAAGTATAAGTTAGAGGAGCTTGAAAATAACGTGAACTAGTATTTTTGTAATTATTTATTTATCTTTTGCTGTAGTGGATAGGTATATTATTTTTTATATTAATAACTTATTACATATTAATATATTGTAAAGAAGGGGCAGGACCAGACCTTGGCTTCTTTGTCCCTTCTCAAACAAAACCATTTGTCTTGAGCTATGTTGACAATTGCTTCCATGTCTAGGAAGATATATTTGATTTATTTTTAGTTATTTGTTATTTAAAGTTTGTGTGTTTATGGTTGTTCGAGATAAATAAAGATCAAATCAAATCAAATATTAGAATAACGGTCCAAGTCTAGCAGTAGATCACTTGTTGCCTCAGCTCCGGCACCAAACAACAATGGAGAATACCGCCACGTGGCAGATCAATAACTTAATGACAGGAGCCGGATGAAACGAGTAGATGATTTATTCTTAATCAATAAAAGGTAAACACTTGTTTTTATTGAAAAATAAATTAAAAGGAAATAGCTTTTAAAAGGCAGACAAGAGAAAGTCTCCAAACCACTCATCACATTCCAGAAAAGTTCTGTCCTAAGATGGAATTTAACGTTTAGACTTGTGCGTCTTAACTTCCAACTTGAAAGTAGAGAACTAAATGAAAATCATAGCACGACATGTTCTAAACAAAAAGACAATTCAGGTCAATCAAAAGAAAAACAGCTCTGTCAACTATAAAATGTATACAAAGTTTATTTAAATATCTGATGTAATATACATGCTCTATTTGTAATATATACATATAAAATGAGACTTTACAAGACTGCTTTTGAGGCGAGACAGTTGTGGATGGAATTGGTACAATAGAGCTTAGATACAACTGATAATGCCATCTTGAATGAACACCCCGAGTTTTGCTACTCTGGAAGAAAATCCTACGCAAGTCACAAAAATGGAGTAGGTTTCTCTTCAACTCACGACTGAGCAAAGATGACCTTATTGCCTAAAAAGGTTTTCTTGGGGGAAACCCAGCATTGTACAGCATCAAAGACTTTCTGAATCTCAACAGTCCTCTTCCAGTGATTCCTCAAGATCCCTTTCCTGACTTCCTTGGAAGTATGATGCGTTAGATGAGAAGGAGCTGCTCCTCCGGTCGAGCCTTCCCCTCTGATGTGAGGGAGGAGGGAGCATGTGCAAGATGTTCCACTAAAGTCTACGTATGGGTGTTTACAGCCTTCGGGACAGGTTCAAACCTACTCTTAAGGGGGGGGGGGGGGGGGAACTAATCTCAGCCCACAACTACCCTTTTCTCATCTGCTAAACTGGCCCTTTCCAGAAAAGCAAAGTACCAGTTATATCAAATAACATGACCCCTATGGAAACACAACCACCATTTGGAATACCTCCAAGCTGGGTGTCCTTAAGGTAACCTAATCTTTTTTTGCGTACATTGTCAGAGTGCTAAAGATGCTTTGTTTTCTGGGAAAGCAGTGGAATAGAAGACAATAGAAAGGCCTGGGCCCTGAAGGTCCTAGCTAGCTTAATGCTACTGTCCCTCTGGCTACATGACTAGAAAGGCCTGGGCCCTGAAGGTCCGAGCTAGCTTAATGCTACCGTCCCTCTGGCTACATGACTAGAAAGGCCTGGGCCCTGAAGGTCCTGCTAGTTTAACACTATAGTACAGTACAGCAGCTCTTAACACCATGCAGAGGGCCAACACTGGTAGGTCCATCACTAGACACCCAAGGCTAGATGAAAGCATATTGGTTCTAAAAGAAAACAAGACAACTAATGAGCTGAGAGGCTCCAGGCTTCCTACAGTCCTCAGGTTTACAGTCGCATTAAAAAGAGGTCCTTTCTGGAGAGAATCCCCGTGGCCCAGACTTAAAGATGACACAGGTGGCAGAACGGTGCATATTCCTCCTAGTCGTTCAGAAGACAAAGCTAATGATCTACCTGCGATCCATCCTTCCCCCGTCCATGTCAGTTTACAGCTCGCCTGGTGAACGAACCCAGCATCCCCACAACACTCGGGCCCCTGGCAGCAAGTAGCCGAGCTAAGCTCGTGTGTGAGGTTGTGAAATGGCATCACACTTTAAAAAGTCAGGAAACTTGTTTTTCATTAAAAAAAGGACAATGCTGTATGTTTTACATTCAATTAATTTACATATAAAGCACCCAAGATTAGAAATACTTGATTCAATGGCGCCCCCTGTAGTTTATGAGTGGAATGCCACCTATTTTTAATAATTAATGTACTTCCTGCGCCCCTAGGACAGTGCAGTACGTGTGAACATGTGCCACTCTCTCTCCTGAAGCTAGACATCAGAGACAGAGCAGACTTTACGAGGCCATAAAATGTCTGAGTTCTTTGACTCCAAGTTTATTATTCTGGCATTGCTACACGGTCTTAACCATAGTTCAAAACATCATTTGCTCAAGAGCTTCACACAAACATGTCATGGCCTCGTAAAGTCAGAGCGTCGCTCATCGTCCAGGGAGCAGCCCCGGGTTTGACATCACTGATTGAAGGGTTCCCTCTTCAGGAGAGAGTGGCGAGTGTTCACAAATACTGACTGAATTGTCCCGATTTACAGGAGGAACATTTGTAAAATACTTCAAATTGGTGGCATTCCCCTTTAAAAAAACAAAACAAAAAACACCAGACATTATTGATTATCAGCTGAAGTGAAAAGTAAATTGAGACCAACTCTGGTGCATCTGGCCAATACGGTGAGGGGGAGGTTCAGACAAGAGACGACAAGTAAAACCAAGGAGAGAGACGAGTTTCAGTTTGCATCATTATTATTATTATTATTATTATTATTATTATTATACAGCTATTCAAGAGCTGCGTCAGATTATATCCCTGAATTACTGATGAAGCCTAAAGTGAGTGCAGTCAGCTCACCACTGGATGTCAAGACACTTCTGTAGAAACCGCCCTTCACACTTTACAACAACATGAAGGTCTACGCGTCTCCGTCAGTGATTTAATGGCTGCCTCTGCAGACGCATCGATCACAAAATGGCACATCAGAGGAGCAGACACTCCCTCGGGTCCTATTTTGGTAAAACACTGGCAACTCTGATCTCGACGCCGCAGAGCAACCTGCAGTTTGCCCTCCTGACCACCGGGGGGCAACATTGAGCAGAGCAGCCAGCGGGGGGGTCCCACTACAGCAGTCGAGAGTGAGGGCGGGGGAGAAACGGAGCACCATTCATCGGGCATTCCGGGGGGAAAGGGGTCAACTTTGGTTTTGAAACGGTTCCACAGTTGTATGATTTAGCGAGCAGATGAGTGGAGACGAGCGGGGGGGGGGGGGGGGGGGGGGGGGGGTCATTGTCTTTTTAACTTGGAGCGTTTCTGCGACGCCTGTTCCATCAGGCTGGCTCTGATCGAGTTAACTACCGTCTGTCTGACGCTGTCTTCCATATACTGCTCAGTTAGAGGCTTCAACACCTGCAGGAGAGGAGAGGGGGAGGACAGAGAGGAGGAGAGGGGGAGGACAGAGAGGAGGAAGGGTGGAGAGAGGAGAGGAGAGGGGGAGGACAGAGAGGAGGAGAGGGGGAGGACAGAGAGGAGGAGGAAGGGTGGAGAGAGGAGAGGAGAGGGGGAGGACAGAGAGGAGGAGGAAGGGTGGAGAGAGGAGAGGGGGAGGACGGAGAGGAGGAGGAAGGGTGGAGAGAGGAGAGGGGGAGGACAGAGAGGAGGAGGAAGGGTGGAGAGAGGAGAGGATTGTGGCGTGAGAACCAGTGAAACATACCCATCTTCACCTCCGTGAGTGTGAGTGAACTTAAAGGACAAGAGAACTGAAAGAAAGAAGGTTGTGATAAATAAATAAAGATTAAAGTGTAAAAGATAGAAAAAGGAGAATCTCCAACATGCCGACCAAAGACATTCATTCCTACAGTTTAGAACAAAAAGGAAAAACACAAAATGATTACCACATCACAGAAACAACTCAAACAACTTGCGCACCAATAACAAACGACTCACATCCTAGTAACCCAACGGACCCAGAGAGCACATCCATCATCGACAAAATCAAGTGTACATATATATACATATATATGTATATAAAGATGCTTTAACGACCGTTCGGGGGAGCTCCGGTGGTCCAGAGTCGAGCTCGGCGTGCCTGCTTTACATTCAGAGGAGTGTGGAGGGTGTCTGCCCACCTCTGAGCCGAGGGAACCGTACGCACTATCCCCCGGGGCGGGACCCGGCTCCGCTGGGCTGAGAACGCAACACTGAAAAAGAAGCCAGCAGCCCGGAAACCACGCAGCAGTGGAGACACAGACCTCTACAGCCAGAGTCTAGCGGTTTGGCTGTAGCCCGTCAGCTGGCCGGTCAGCCAGCCGACCGACCGACCGGCTGGGGAGGGAGGAGCTAGTTAGTCTTCTTGCGGTTGTTGTCGGGAGGGGGCGGGGCCGGGAGTCTGGGAGCTCCTCCTGGTTTAAGTGAAGGAGGGAGAAAGGCAGGCCAGGCCCCGTGCCTCCTGGCGAACTCCCACAGTCGGGTTAAGACCTGGAGAGACAGCGGGGAGGAGGAAGCAACAGCTTTAGACAGGAGGCCGCGAGGCAGGCAGCGGAGAGAGAGAGGGGAGGAGAGAAAGAGAGAAGGATGGGAGGAGATAGAGAAGGGAGGAGAGAAAGAGGGAAGGATGGGAGGAGATAGAAAAGGGAGGAGAGAAAGAGGGAAGGATGGGAGGAGATAGAAAAGGGAGGAGAGAAAGAGGGAAGGATGGGAGGAGATAGAGAAGGGAGGAGAGAGAGGGAAGGATGGGAGGAGATAGAAAAGGGAGGAGAAAGAGGGAAGGATGGGAGGAGATAAAGGGAGGAGAGAAAGGACGAAGGACGGGAGGAGATAGAGAAGGGAGGAGAGAAAGAGGGAAGGACGGGAGGAGATAGAGACGGGAGGAGAGAAAGAGGGAAGGACGGGAGGAGATAGAGACGGGAGGAGAGAAATGACGAAGGACGGGAGGAGATAGAGAAGGGAGGAGAGAAAGAGGGGAGGACGGGAGGAGATAGAGACGGGAGGAGAGAAAGGACGGAATATAGAGGAGACATGGGGGGAAAAAGACACCTCACCTTTCTGGGAGTCCTCTGTTAGGCAGGGGAGGAAGAGAGAGAGGAAGGAAGAGGGCGAGAGAGGTTACGTGAAGCAGGGAGGAAGGAGGGGTTAGGATACATGAGGGTCATGTTCACACCAACTACTTAACCCCATGTGCACCAGGAGTCACTCCATCCACACGTTTTTGAGACGGTGGAAGCGAGCGTTTGTTAGCAATGCTAGTAAGAGGAAGTCAATGGGAATTTCACAATTTCTCTGGAGAAAGAAATTAAACGAAACATTGAACTCTTTGTTTTTCAGTACTTGGTAGAAAACGTGAATAATTTTCTACTTTCCAACATCTCAAAAAGACAAGTGCTTTTCAGATTGACTGAGATGACAACCAAATCAGACGGGCTTCTTAAAACACTTTATATACTTCATCTAAATGTTGAGGATTGTTTCACCCTCTGGACATAATGAACAGCTTCACAAAGGTCGTCGGCTGATTGGTTGAATGGACAGGAAGAAAGGACAGGAAGAAAGAAAAAAGCAAGAGCGGATTGCAGAGCGGAGGGAAACTGGACGCTGGAAAATGATTGATGTTATGGTTTGAGTTGGAGAGAGAACATATAAAATCATAAAGACTATCAACTATCTATTAAATAGAATGGCCAAACGTGTGCATCATCGACAGTCTGAAAGAGAAACACCCAAGTTCCAAGACATCACATTTGACCATGAAAAGACGACAATTAAAACCACCTGTCCTTAGAAAAAAAGATCGACAGGACGAGTTCAATAAACACAGGTAGTCATTTTCTCGCACTCTCACACCAGCCGATCTCGCTTAAAATATGTAAAGAAAGTATCGACCACAGGAAAAAGGTACATATTGTACGTTATGTTATAGCCAAGTAATATATCAACGAATTTAAAAAAAAGAAAATATTACAATGTACATATGACAAATAAGTACATATATTACATATTAAAAAATATTTTAAAACGTTTTGAGAGGCGCCCCAGTGGCGAACCACATCGCGCGCTCAGCCGCGGCACGGCCGACCCGGGTTCGACTCCCGAACCCGTCGTTATTTGCCGAATGTCTTCCCCCCACTCTGTCTCCCATTCCTCCTCTGTCTCTCTACTGGACTGCCCGGTAGAAATAAAGCGATAAACGCTAAAAAATTTATCTTAAAAAATTAAACGCTTTGAGAAAACAAATGCGGGGCGCTCGCAGGTGCCTTTATCTCAAGACGACCTAAACATACTTTTTCTGATGCCTCCAACCCTAACCTCTTAAGCCCTAGCCATATTTTCAGAAAATTTGCATAAAAGTACATACCCAAGTAAATGGAAGATTGAAAAAAATAATATATATAAGCAAATGAATAAAGGGCATATGATTTACAGGGGTTTTGTAGATACAGTACTGAATTTTGCCGTCCGGACACATGCAATTTGAAATATGAATATAAGGCCTATAAATTACCTTATTATGGCCAAGTCATACATCATTCACAAGACCGTGAATGAAATCTACTGTAAGTACAGTTACTTTTGTATAATGTCCATAGCTCCGCCATTTATTTTTATTTATTATCTTTTCCCCCCTCCTTTTTCCGTTTTTCTCCCCTCCCAATGTTAGTCGTTATGCCAATTCCCAATCCCCTTCCTGGTCGTTGCGCACTCTACCCCCTACCGTCGGTCTGGGAGGGCGGAGACTATCACGTGCTTCCTCCGACACATGTGTACCCAGCCCACCACTTCTTTTCACCTGGCAGCGCGGACTCTCACTGGGGGAGTGTAACGTGTGGAAGGTCACACTACCTCCTCCAGATCCTTTCCTCGCTGTGCAGGCGCCCCGACCGAACTGTAGGAGTCGCTGTTTACAACGACCAGGACCCACCCCAGCGGCTTTCCCACTGCCACTGCCTATTGTGTCAGTATGGACGGCCGACCAAGCCGGAGGTACCGCAGCTGGATTCGATCCCACTGTCTCTGCGGTGGTAGACAAACGCTTAGTCCGCTGCGCTACCCGGCCACCCTACTCCGCCATTTTTCAACAGATTGTGACACTTTTTTTTGTAGACGTTCACAGAAAGGTAAAGAAACAATATACGTTATATTTTATGGCAATAACGTTCAGGTTTGTTCGACCTGTGAGATATAAATCATGAAAATAACATCAATATATTTTTTCCCACGTCAGCCAATTTAAACGTCCATCGAAAGCCCTGGGTCTCCTCTTTCTTAGGACTACAACGATTTCATGACGTCGTCATTTCCTCACGTCTAAATCATATGGTTTCCGATGCAATGAGCGGAGATCATATTTAGCTAATAACACTTAAAATCATTGGTAAACAAACGTAGTGCTAAAAATATACACTTTGACTGCCGTTTTGATAGGGTTAGGGTCTTTACTAGAGCCATATGAAATCCACGTTCACGGAATCGCGGACGGAATCGCGGAATTGACCAATAAAAATGGAATAAACTGTAAAACGTGGAATATTGCAGAATTTGGCCTAATCTGGACTGAAATTCCGTTTTCGGGAGATGGAACGTTTGGTGCAAAGCAAACATGACCGGGGACGCTACAGCGTGTTACACACAACACGCAGCAGTGTCCAGGCGTCTGGCTGCTTCGATGTTAACGTCGTCAAGAAGCTAAGAAATTGCGCACCAAGTCCTAAATTCAGAGCAGAGCAGTATCCTAATGACTTTTATGCCTCTGGCGATAAGGTGTTTTGCTAAATCTGTCAACGTACCGTGGACTGGACCCGCAAAAACGCGTGCGGAAGATCACTCTCCAAAAGCCATGTCAGGAACACGAAAAAAATTATTTGCTTCCCAAAACACACCAGCTCTCTAACGATGATCCCTGGTGATCGATACAGCTAGAGGGCGAGGCTAATCACTGACACTATTGTGATTAAATAGCTATGTAACGTTAGAGTACATAGGACTATAGATGGAAATGATAGCTTCTTGCTAAATCTGGTGCAGCAATCTATTTGTTTAATGCAAATGATTGTCAGTACACACTGTCCTTTATAAACGAAATAAACTAAAAGGTGCCTAAATTATGCATTACTATATTTCATCACAATATAATAGATATAGGGGGCGGTTAGGTGGTCGAGCGGAGATTGCGTTCGTCACCAGCCCCGGAGCTGTGAGCTTGGTTCGCCTGTTCGAATCCAGCTCACAGCTCCGGGGTTGTCACCAGCTTGGCTGGCCGTCTGCACTGATACAATTGGCTGTATCAGAGGGTGGGAGAAGCTGGCGGGGTGGGTCCGGGTCGTTGTAAACAGCGACTCCTACAGTTCGGTCGGGGCGCCTGCTAAGCGCGGATTGGACGTGAGGGGGATAGTGTGGTCCTCCCACACGCTACGCCCTCTCAATGAGAATCCGCGCTGCCAGGTGAAAAGAAGCGGTGATTGGCTGGACGTGTGTCGGAGGAAGCATGTGGTAGCCTCCACTCTCCCAAATGATCTGACTGTGGGGGGTAAAGCGCAGCGACCAGGAAGGGACTGGGAATTGGCATACGACTAACATTGGGATGGGAGAAAATCGGAGGAAAATGGAGGGGGAAAAAGACCAATAAAAAAAAAAAATATATAATAGATATAGCTAGTAGGGCTGCAACGATTAGTCGACATAATCGACGACGTCGATTATAAAAAATCGTTGACGAGAAATTGTTGCGTCGATTAGTCATTTAAAAAAAAAAAAAAAAAAAAAAAAAAACTTTATTTAATTTTTTTATTTTTTTTGTGTGCGCTACCTATCTTTGTGAGAGTGGCTTCTCAGGGTTCCAGACAACATCATAACATGATGATCCCATAGCAAATTTTGGACATTGAAAACATTGTTCCCCTGCAGGAGATGATGATCAGACTAGACACACAATACATTACACACGCACTCCTCTCACTCACACACAGCGATCAGAGTAAGACACACACATACACACTCCTCTCACTCACACACAGCGATCAGAGTAAGACACACACACATACACACTCCTCTCACTCACACACAGCGATCAGAGTAAGACACACACACATTCACACTCCTCTCTCTCACACAGCGATCAGAGTAAGACACACACACATTCACACTCCTCTCACTCACACACAGCGATCAGAGTAAGACACACACACATACACAAATTACACAGTACACACCTCTCACTCACACAGCGATCAGAGTAAGACACACACAAATTACACAGTACACACACTCCTCTCACTCACACAGCGATCAGAGTAAGACACACACACATACACACACACAAGGACTCCTCTCACACACAGCAAACAAAAGTTATTTAAAGTACACTTCCACTTTAATTTGTATTATTTAATTTATTTATCTTGTTATGAGTGATTGCTGTATTGTTCTTTAAATACATTTTCATTTAAAGTGGCTTAAAGATCCAAATTCAAATGTTTCATGAGTCATTATTTAAATTTGCTATGGGATCATCATGTTATGATGTTGTTGTTTGGTCCTGACAAGAGTCTCAAAGTCTGGGGTGATGGTAGACAAGCAACTCTGAAGTCGTGCTCAATGTCCAATCTGTTCCTCTGCTCCGTCTTCAGCTGGACCAGAGCTGAGAAGCCACTTTCACAAAGATAGGTAATAAAAAAAAAAAAAAAAAATTGTTTACATTGGTTTTCGATTAGCCGACTAATCGAAAAGATAATCGGCAGATTAGTCGACTACCAAATTAGTCATTAGTTGCAGCCCTAATAGCTAGGGCTAGGCTACTGACATTGTGATGTCAGTAGTAGCTAGCTGCATCTATTGTTTACACTTGAAATGTGTACTTTTATTTTGTGTGCATTTTTATTTTGTCACAATATTATTTGAAAGATAGTGTCAAATTGAACTGTATTTCTGAGTTGCAGCTTTTAAAAATATTAAATTGACTGTTATATCTTATTAAATTGTGGACATTATTCATTCCCACTTATTAGACACTATTTCTGAAGTTAAAATGAGCGTAAAAAGCTAAATACAGAATTCTGAAATATTAAAAACAGAAAAAACTAAATTTGGGAAAAAATCTAATGGAATTTGGAAAATAATAAAAGGGATTTCATATGGCTCTAGTCTTTACTCTTGGCTACATTTGAAAAATAAACGCAACATGAATTAAACAGACTGTATTGATCCATTTATGACTTGAAATAAATCTCAACCACGGTACCATTGGGCTTAACCACACTGTTACTTTAAAGGGGAGATGAAGCATTGAACAATATGAGCCTAGTTTGTTTGTTGTGTACCTTGGGTAAGACAGGGTCATATAATCAAATGTGAAATCCTGCTCATTTGTCTGAAAACTCAAATGTAATTTCCCTGTTTTCTCCATGGGCGCCGCCATTTTAGATGGTGACGTCACAGTGTTGGTTTGGTCTGGCTCCTGGTTTACACTGCTGGTTGGCTGCCTAGTAAACATGGAGTGTCTTGAAGGTCAGTCAGTAAATGCAACGTTGACTACCAAACAACGGGACCGCGGTGGTTCTTTTTGTATTGCTCCCGGCTGTTCAAACAAATTTTACCGCGTGAAAGAGAGGAAAGTTGGTTCATTTCCACAAACTACCAGTGAAAAAAACAATGTTGTTGCCATGTTGGCTGGCTGCACTCAAGCGGCGCGATCAGCCTGTTGGACAGGGAATGAAGATCTGCAGCGAACACTTCATTGCCTCGGATTATGTTGTTGATGGTGGGAGGTTTGTCCAGAAGACCACTAATCAGCTGAAGCCTGATACGGTTCCCTCGGTCTTCGACAGACAGACCGGCCCAGGCAGTTCAACCAGCGTCGCGGAGCATTTAGCCTGCTGGCTACCTAGCTCCACTTCAACCAGCGTCGCGGAGCATTTAGCCTGCTGGCTACCTAGCTCCACTTCAACCAGCGTCGCGGAGCATTTAGCCTGCTGGCTACCTAGCTACGGTTCAACCAGCGTCGCGGAGCATTTAGCCTGCTGGCTACCTAGCTACGGTTCAACCAGCGTCGCGGAGCATTACCTAAACTAACCATAACCGTTGAAACTAGGCTTAGCCTAGTGGTGAGAGCACTCACCTGCAACCACAATCATTGTTGGTTCGACTTCCGGTCACAAAGTTTTTTTCGGACCTTTGCCGATGCACAACGTAAATAAATATATTACTTATGGCTATAACATACATGAGATAAGGTACATTATGTACCTTTTTTCCTGTGGTGGATTTTATTTTACATTTTCTGACGAGACCGTGTTGCTCACCCCCCCCCCCCCCCCCCCCCCCACTACCAACCTGTTCCCAGAGAGCCTCTGCCACCAAGTCTATCAGGGTTCCGACCTCGCGGTATTCTCCAGAGTACTTGACGTACGCCCAGGCGCACAGCGAGAGCAGCGACAGGCCCATGGCCAGGTTGGCCAGCAGCGCGATGGTGCTCAGCCCCACGAAGCCCGTCAAGCCCGACACCACGTAGGTGACGAACATGACGGCGAAGAGCGTGGCGGGCGTTCGGGCGGCGTAGAAGATGTTCTTGCCCTCGTTGTGTTTGGAGAAGTTGCCGTAGGCCTCGTCCAGCTCCGCCTCCAGCTGGTTCTGGTAGCGCTGGCAGTACTCCTCGCCGCCCATCTTCTTCACGGAACGGAACTGGCTCACAGAGCATTCCCGGAACTCCTCGTGGCAGCGCTCCAGGTCGGACGGGGCGATGTAGGGCTTGTCTCCCCCGCACATCTACCAAGGGCAAAGGCACAGGGTTATAGATATATATATATTATTATGCTTTCTAATTTAAAATGCAGTTTGAAACCGTCTGTACACAGTAGGCTATGTGTGCTAGCAGAGCTAGACTCCAGTCATGAGTCACGGTGCACATGTGCGGTGGTTTGTCCACCAAAAAAGCGCCAAAAGATAGAAAATAAACTAGCAGAGCCAGAACTGTTCAACTCCCCTGGAGCCACAGCCAGCAGAGAAGCCGGTTTACTTTAGCTTTCAAACAAGCTGCAGCCTGAGAACTGGAGTGTGAGGGGATGCAACACTAAAGATGGCGGCAACGACAAAGAATTGCTGCAAAATAAATAAACATAGATCTGTTGTTTAAAAAAATATATATAATAATAATAATATTTTATACTTCGATAATATCGAATATCGAGTGATATATTGTTATCGATATCGTTATCGCGATATCATTTTTGGCCATATCGCCCAGCCCTAGCCGAACATCTCACTGAAACTAACTGTAGTCATAGCTGCTGCCTAACATCTCACTGAATGCATGCATGTGTTCTGTCACACATAATATAGGAGGCAATAGCAGATTATAAGACGGTGTGTGCGTGTGTGAAAACAGAGCGTGCGTGTCTATGTTCACGTGTGCGTGTGTGAAAACAGAGCGTGCGTGTCTATGTCCACGTGTGCGTGTGTGAAAACAGAGCGTGCGTGTCTATGTTCACGTGTGTGTGTGAGAACAGAGCGTGTGTGTCTATGTTCACGTGTGCGTGTGTGAGAACAGAGCGTGTGTGTCCATGTTCATGTGTGCGTGTGTGAAAACAGAGCGTGCGTGTCTATGTTCACGTGTGCGTGTGAAAACAGAGCGTGTGCGTGTCTATGTTCACGTGTGCGTGTGTGAAAACAGAGCGTGTGTGTCTATGTTCATGTGTGCGTGTGTGAAAACAGAGCGTGCGTGTCTATGTTCACGTGTGCGTGTGTGAAAACAGAGCGTGCGTGTCTATGTTCACGTGTGCGTGTGTGAAAACAGAGCGTGCGTGTCTATGTTCACGTGTGCGTGTGTGAAAACAGAGCGTGCGTGTCTATGTTCACGTGTGCGTGTGTGAAAACAGAGCGTGTGTGTCTATGTTCACGTGTGCGTGTGTGAAAACAGAGCGTGTGTGTCTATGTTCACGTGTGCGTGTGTGAAAACAGAGCGTGCGTGTCTATGTTCACGTGTGCGTGTGTGAAAACGTGCGTCTCCTCACCGTCTCCATGTTCTTGCCGTACAGGTCTTTGGCTCCGGCCACAGCAGTCAGGTTGTTGGCTTCTGCCGTTGCCTGAGAGTCGAGAGTGAGAGTGAGAGAGAGAGAGAGTGAGAGAGAGTGAGAGTCGAGAGTGAGAGAGTGAGAGAGTGAGAGTCGAGAGTGAGAGTGAGAGAGTCGAGAGTGAGAGTCGAGAGTGAGAGTGTGAGAGAGTGAGAGTCGAGAGTCGAGAGTGAGAGAGAGAGTCGAGAGTGAGAGAGAGTGAGAGTCGAGAGTGAGAGTGTGAGAGAGTGAGAGTCGAGAGTGAGAGTCGAGAGTGAGAGAGAGAGAGAGTCGAGAGTGAGTGTGAGAGTGAGTGAGAGAGTGAGAGTCGAGAAGGTTGTTTTTAACGACCAGCAGAGAAAGAAATGAGGGGATGACGGGTTAAGACTAGGGATGCTCGATATTGGCTTTTTTACCGATACCGATATTGTCCAACTCTTAATTTCCGATACCAATATCAACCGATACCGATATATGCAGGGTCGCCCCCCCCCACAAAAAACTGAATAATTCCAGGTAATTAACATTACATATCTCTTGTCATGGAATTAACACATTATGCATACTTTTGACAATAAATAAAATCAGAATCTGTTCTTACTTGCCTGGGTAAATAAAAGGTACAAATATTATTATAATTATTTTTTTTGAAAACAGATACCGATATTTTCCGATATCACATTATAATGCCAATATCGGCCGATAATATGAGACATCCCTAGTTAAGACCTAGAAAGTATCATTAAGACGCCGTATAGAGCACAGACCTGCAGCATGGACTTGGGGTGGGGCAGCTCCTCTCCTTGGTAGATCTTGATGTAGGCCTGGAAGGAGGCAAAACAGAGGACATTGGAAACCAACAACCAAACGTATATCAAGCCCCGCCCTCTTTTCTTGATCCTCCAATCACAACTGTCGCTTTCAGTCTTTATTTATCATCTTCCAAAACACTTTCAAGCCTGGAAAACACTACTGGATGTTTCATGAATGAACATTAGAAGGTAAATGGTGCATTTATACGACAGCTTTGATCCAAAGCGCTTTACAATTTGTTCCTCACATTCACCCATTCACTCACACACCCGACGGCAGAGGCGATAACACCACGCAAGGTGCCAACCTGCTCATCGGGAGCAATTAGGGGTTAAGTGTCTTGCTCAAGGACACATCGACACGCTACCGGGAATCGAACCGGGAACCTTTCCGATTATAGCTCATTTCAGTGAACCTTGGACCGCGCTCTACCTCCTGGGCCACTGTCGCCCCATTTAGCTCATTAATAATCACACAAATAGTTGCATCTATAGCCTTAACTCATTAACCATTCCACTGCCGCACTAACCAAAACGGGTTAACCCTTTCACTGCGACAACACACAGAAGGTTAACCCTTTCACTGCCACACGACAGCCGGTTAACCCTTTCACTGCGACAACACACAGAAGGTTAACCCTTTCACTGCCACACGACAGCCGGTTAACCCTTTCACTGCCACACGACAGAAGGTTAACCCTTTACTATCACACGACCGTCGGTCGTGTGATAGTAAAGGGTTAACCTTCTGTCGCGTGGCAGTGAAAGGGTCAATAACATGCGTGGTGTTCTCTACGGTAGAGTCGGACCTTGAAGTACTCCAGCAGGTCTCTGCAGGTCACTTTGTTGCCCCCGATCTCCTTCTCCACCAGCTTGTCGGGCGCCAGGAGGAGGGGCACGAGCGCAGCCAGCTCCCGCTTGAAGTCCACGTCGATGTCTGCAAACACACGCGTGTGGCAGAGTCAACCACACGTGTGCATGTAGTAGTAGTTATGCGTTTGTGTGTCAGTGTGCGTGTGTCGCTATTTGTCCCTGCATCTGTACCCCTCAACCCCGTCTCTCTCTCTCTCTCCTTGTCCTGCATCTGTACCCCTCAACCCCGTCTCTCTCTCTCTCTCTCTCTCTCCTTGTCCTGCATCTGTACCCCTCAACCCTGTCTCTCTCTCTCTCTCCTTGTCCTGCATCTGTACCCCTCAACCCCGTCTCTCTCTCTCTCTCTCTCTCTCCTTGTCCTGCATCTGTACCCCTCAACCCCGTCTCTCTCTCTCTCTCTCTCTCCTTGTCCTGCATCTGTACCCCTCAACCCCGTCTCTCTCTCTCTCTCTCTCTCCTTGTCCTGCATCTGTACCCCTCAACCCTGTGTGTGCGTCTATCTCTTTGTCCCAGCATCTGTACACACTCACTTTAAATAAACAACTTACTGTAGCACCCACTTCACCCACTTCACCAATAAATATAAAGTGTTTAAGAGATTTGCACTACAACTCAAATACCTCATTGCACCTTACCCTAAGTTGTACCTCATCCCATTTCTGCATTGTACTGTATATTGTAACTCAGTTACTTTTTCTCTACTCTGCATTGTATATTGAACACTTTTGTTAACACTCGTTTATGTACTTGACTTTCTATTTTTATACTTATCTATTTTTATCTAGCAGCACACTCTGGAGCAAAACAGAAAGAAGCATTTCATATAAAAGTATTGTGTATTTTTGTATAACTAAAAAAAAACCTTGAAAACTTGAAACTTACCTCTCAACCCTGTGTGTGTGCCTGTGTGTGTGTGTGTGTGTGTGCGCCTGTGTGCCTGTGTGTGTGAGTGTGTGTGTGTGTGTGCGTGTGTGTGTGTGTGTGTGTGTGTGTGTACCTCGGAGTCTGCCATCAAAGTAGGGGTTGGTAGCCACCTTGAGGCCGGGGTGGGGCAGCAGGAAGCAGCCGATGTTGGAGAAGCAGGAGTGGATGTGTTTCCTGACGTTCTGCAGCTCCTCGTGCTGATTCTGCTTCACCTGGAGCGAGAACACAAGAGCCACTTAGGAGCTTAGAACACAAGAGCCACTTAGAGGAGCTTAGAACACAAGAGCCACTTAGAGGAGCTTAGAACACAAGAGCCACTTAGGAGCTTAGAACACAAGAGCCACTTAGAGGAGCTTAGAACACAAGAGCCACTTAGATGAGCTTAGAACACAAGAGCCACTTAGAGGAGCTTAGAACACAAGAGCCACTTAGAGGAGCTTAGAACACAAGAGCCACTTAGAGGAGCTTAGAACACAAGAGCCACTTAGGAGCTTAGAACACAAGAGCCACTTAGATGAGCTTAGAACACAAGAGCCACTTAGAGGAGCTTAGAACACAAGAGCCACTTAGAGGAGCTTAGAACACAAGAGCCACTTAGATGAGCTTAGAACACAAGAGCCACTTAGATGAGCTTAGAACACAAGAGCCACTTAGATGAGTTTAGAACACAAGAGCCACTTAGAGGAGCTTAGAACACAAGAGCCACTTAGATGAGCTTAGAACACAAGAGCCACTTAGAGAAGCTTAGAACACAAGAGCCAAGTAGCAAGAGCCAGGCGGCGAGCCTAAAACAAACCCATATTAGAGAAAGATCAGAAAGCAGGATTGGTCAATGTTGGGAATCTGTTGCAAGCAACACCAAATATCACTCATAGATTGTTTAAGTCAACAGTACAGGGTTTCCAAAATCAAGCACTTCCAAGGACCTTGTGCGAACCCTGACAGTATCTGCAAGCACTGTGCTGTTTTTTTTTTATCCAAAGCGATTTACAAGTATGTAGAACAGGTCAGCAGGAAGGGTACAACTATTTCAGCTAAGTAACAATGTTCGTCAAACAGTGTTGAACTTGGGTGCTACAGATGTGAGTGCATAGTAGTGAAGACATATTAGCACAGTAGGTAGTAATATAGGCAAGGAAGATTATTTAGTAGTAGTATGAAGGTTACGTTTATTTTATTTTCTTATAACGAATCTCGTCTGTTGCTGTGGTAACCCCATTAGTCCAGTGGATGTCGACTGGCCAGAGACCTTGTTTCCAGGCAGAGAACCCACTAAAGCCCCCTGTATGTATGCAGTATATGAAGCTGCTGGGTCCACACACACCTGCAGCCGCCGGTCCAGGAAGCTGTTGCCTCCGGTCAGGCCGTAGTTGTGCTCGTAGGGATAGCTCCAGTCTCGGATCAGAAACATCAGGGACTGGAACAGACGACAACAAGCAGAGACATGATGACACACTCCTTTACATTCCCTCCAGGGTGTCACCTGCACCCAACGTGATTTATGCACCCAACATGATTTATGCACCCAACATGATTTATGCATGCTGAGCAGAGAGAACCTCGTTCATCCAAACCCCTCAGGAATGGAGGTCGTTCATTAAACTGAAACGTTCAGATCATCGGATATTCTTCAAATATTTAAGTACATTGGAAAGTTGTTTCCAAATGCAATGAGTCTGGTGTTAACCTCCATGATCCCCCCGACATGCAAACCAGGAGAAGGATGAGTGACTAGTAGGGCTGTAACGATGCATCGATTATAATGTGACGATTCAACTGCATCGATTTTTTAAATCTTAGAATCGATTATAATCGGGGGGAAAAAAAAGAAAAAAAATATACATATACCGTATATTTCTTTTTTTGTGTGTGTATTGTTTTTATTGACCTATAGTCCATTCATGCTGAGTGAATCACTTCCCCCAGCCACATTTGTGTATTCAAATTTTTTTGGGGAATTAACTGATAGAAAATTAATCGAATCGTGGTCAAATGAAGAGATTTCATGATGCATTGAATCGTTGCCGGAATAATCGTAATCAAAATTAATCGTTGCGAGGTCGCATCGTTACACCTCTAGTGACTAGACCCTGAAGGATGAGTGACTAGACCCTGGAGGATGAGTGACTAGACCCTGAAGGATGAGTGACTAGACCCTGAAGGATGAGTGACTAGACCCTGGAGGACTAGACCCTGAAGGATGAGTGACTAGACCCTGGAGGATGAGTGACTAGACCCTGGAGGATGAGTGACTAGACCCTGAAGGATGAGTGACTAGACCCTGAAGGATGAGTGACTAGACCCTGAAGGATGAGTGACTAGACCCTGAAGGATGAGTGACTAGACCCTGGAGGATGAGTGACTAGACCCTGGAGGATGAGTGACTAGACCCTGAAGGATGAGTGACTAGACCCTGAAGGATGAGTGACTAGACCCTGAAGGATGAGTGACTAGACCCTGAAGGATGAGTGACTAGACCCTGAAGGATGAGTGACTAGACCCTGGAGGACTAGACCCTGAAGGATGAGTGACTAGACCCTGGAGGATGAGTGACTAGACCCTGAAGGATGAGTGACTAGACCCTGAAGGATGAGTGACTAGACCCTGAAGGATGAGTGACTAGACCCTGAAGGATGAGTGACTAGACCCTGGAGGATGAGTGACTAGACCCTGAAGGATGAGTGACTAGACCCTGAAGGATGAGTGAGTAGACCCTGAAGGATGAGTGACTAGACCCTGAAGGATGAGTGACTAGACCCTGAAGGATGAGTGACTAGACCCTGAAGGATGAGTGACTAGACCCTGAAGGATGAGTGACTAGACCCTGGAGGACTAGACCCTGAAGGATGAGTGACTAGACCCTGGAGGATGAGTGACTAGACCCTGAAGGATGAGTGACTAGACCCTGGAGGATGAGTGACTAGACCCTGAAGGATGAGTGACTAGACCCTGGAGGATGAGTGACTAGACCCTGGAGGATGAGTGACTAGACCCTGACCTGTAGAAGGATGAGTGGTGATGCATGAATCTGAGATTTACTGAAGCCCCCCCTCCCCCCACACACACACGACGGAACCAGTCTCTACCTGGAAGGGCTTCAGGTAAATCTCCTCCATAGCCAGCCGACCATATTCTGTAAAGAGCTGGAGAAAGAAGACAGTGAGGTAAACAACAACAAGGTATTAATGATCTGTTACTTCAACATTAGGAGGAGGGGGGGGGGGGGGTGCTGCTGACCTGCAGATGCTGAAGGTCATCCTCCTGGATATTCTGAGTCAGGTTGTAGATCTGATGATAACGCACAGCAAACACGTTTTTATAAAACACATACAGGCACACAGATGGGTACATTTACACACGTACAGTGCGCTGCGTGTAGCATGTAGCGTGTTACCTGCATGGAGCTGGTCATGGTGCTCAGGGCAAACACAGTGGCACAGTCCTTTATGGTGGACTGGCTGTCAAACGCCCCCTGGGTGTCAACCAGCAGAACTGCAACCTGGTGGAAGACAACAGTGAGGCTCAAAGTGCAAAATACACACATACTGTATATGAAATACTAATCTATACTGTATATGAAATACTAATCTATACTGTATATGAAATACAAATCTATACTGTATATGAAATACTAATCTATACTGTATATGAAATACTAATCTATACTGTATATGAAATACAAATCTATACTGTATATGAAATACTAATCTATACTGTATATGAAATACTAATCTATACTGTATATGAAATACTAATCTATACTGTATATGAAATACTAATCTATACTGTATATGAAATACAAATCTATACTGTATATGGAATACTAATCTATACTGTATATGAAATACTAATCTATACTGTATATGAAATACAAATCTATACTGTATATGAAATCTAATCTATACTGTATATGAAATACTAATCTATACTGTATATGAAATACTAATCTATACTGTATATGGAATACAAATCTATACTGTATATGAAATACAAATCTATACTGTATATGAAATACTAATCTATACTGTATATGAAATACTAATCTATACTGTATATGAAATACAAATCTATACTGTATATGAAATACTAATCTATACTGTATATGAAATACAAATCTATACTGTACATGAAATACTAATCTATACTGTATATGGAATACAAATCTATACTGTATATGAAATACTAATCTATACTGTATATGAAATACAAATCTATATACTGTATATGAAATACAAATCTAATCTATACTGTATATGAAATACAAATCTAATATATACTGTATATGAAATACAAATCTATACTGTATATGAAATACAAATCTATACTGTATATGAAATACAAATCTATACTGTATATGGAATCTAATCTATACTGTATATGAAATACAAATCTAATCTATACTGTATATGAAATACAAATCTATACTGTATATGAAATACAAATCTATACTGTATATGAAATACTAATCTATACTGTATATGAAATACTAATCTATACTGTATATGAAATACAAATCTATACTGTATATGAAATACTAATCTATAGTGTATATGAAATACAAATCTATACTGTATATGAAATACAAATCTAATCTATACTGTATATGAAATACAAATCTAATCTATACTGTACATGAAATACTAATCTATACTGTATATGAAATACAAATCTATACTGTATATGAAATACTAATCTATACTGTATATGAAATACTAATCTATACTGTATATGAAATACAAATCTATACTGTATATGAAATACTAATCTATACTGTATATGAAATATAAATCTATACTGTATATGAAATACTAATCTATACTGTATATGAAATACAAATCTATACTGTATATGAAGGGACTAATGACCTCTGATGTCACGTCTGATAATGACCTCTGATGTCTGATAATGACCTCTAATGTCTGATAATGACCTCTGATGTCACGTCTGATAATGACCTCTGATGTCTGATAATGACCTCTAATGTCTGATAATGACCTCTAATGTCTGATAATGACCTCTAATGTCTGATAATGACCTCTGATGTCACGTCTGATAATGACCTCTGATGTCTGATAATGACCTCTAATGTCTGATAATGACCTCTAATGTCTGATAATGACCTCTGATGTCTGATAATGACCTCTAATGTCTGATAATGACCTCTAATGTCACGTCTGATAATGACCTCTGATGTCTGATAATGACCTCCGATGTCACGTCTGATAATGACCTCTGATGTCTGATAATGACCTCTGATGTCTGATAATGACCTCTGATGTCTGATAATGACCTCTGATGTCTGATAATGACCTCTGATGTCACGTCTGATAATGACCTCTGATGTCAGGTCTGATAATGACCTCTGACCTCTGATAATGACCTCCGACCTCTGACCCAGCAGCAACACCCACCTTGGTGCCGTCAGGCTTGTCCACCACGAACACTTCACTCCAGGCCTGGATGCCGGTGGTCTCCCGCTCACAGCCTCCCCTCCAGCTGAAGCCCGTCAGGGGCTCGTCGTCGCCGCCCATCCACGCCTCGCTGTCCTGCAGGGGGGGACGGGGGAGATGTGGGGGGTGAAGGTGTGAACATGACTGACAGAGAGGGTGAGAGAGAGGAAGAGTGAGAGAGAGGAAGAGTGAGAGGAGCACAACGCACAACAAACACTCTGCCCCACTGATAATCACTGATAATCACTCAAATTACATCAGTGACCGACGGGCCTGGAAGTTTAGTCGCCTGCTCTGGCCCGTGTCTGCCTCAACGGTGTCGGGACAGGGGTTTCAGTGCACGACAGCCCACCTGTAGGTCTCCACCTCAAGAGGTTATGATAGGAAGACCCAAAGGCTATACTATAAGATGTTACTATAGGAACACCCAAAGGCTCCACTCCACGGCTCCACTGCAGCACTACAAACATGGGAACTCTCTAACCCACTCGGTGCATCGAGGAAATCCCTCCGGCAGTAATATCTTGTTACGGGACTACAGACAAACACTCGAGTGCATTTGGATTGCTTTCAAAACGTAATAATCGATATGATTTCAGCGTTTATTGCGCCATACAAACCGGAAATGGATCTAGTCGATCGACATCAAATAATTGGGATCTTTTTCCTCCAGTCTCATCGGCGAACGGTAAGAGGACACTAACATTATTTTCAGCCCAATTGTCCATTTCTTTGTTTGCAATCAGTCTGATCAATATATCAACCCATACTAAATAAAGCCGTTACTGACGATCAAGGAATTATAAACGACCCCCCCCCCCCTTTCCTTCACACATGATGAAGCATAATGTATACCGATCATATACATTTGAATTTTTTTTATATAGCGTGTATAGGAAAGAAACGCCAATCGATAATCTATCATATGCGTCAGGGCCTATAACTACCGTTTTTGGAATTACAGCAGAAAAGCTTAAAAACATACTTATATTCTAGACGGAATGAAAAAATATAACGTTCCCACATCCGGAACGATAGATAATCGATGTTGAATGGGCCATAGTAATGCAAATATAGCAATAATATTAAAAAAATTATAGCCCTGCAAAGAAGGTAAACATCTCCATAGGCTTACAGCGCTGGCAGACTGGGTATAATGATGGGCAGAATGCCTGGCGCCCAATGTGTTAATAATAAACACTGTTGGGACTATCCAACTCTTAATAAACACTGTAACGACTATCAGACTCTTAATAATAAACACCGTTAGGACTATCTGACTCTTATGAAAAATGAAATATTGATCTCAATATAAGCATGGCAATATAAGCATGGCGGGCAATAACGTTTTAAAGCGTTTCCGGCGGTGGATGTGTTAATAATAAACACTGTTAGGACTCTGGCAGTGTGTTACTACAGTTTGGACCATGTATACCATCATCACTATTACTACTGTCTGATTGAATCCTGACACTCACTACTGTTCACTACTGTTATCACCATTATCATTATTAGCACTTTGTCCTATGTTCTATTATTATTACTACCTATCCTGTGTGTAGCCCCCCCCCCCCCCCCCCATGCTGCTATGACACTTGAATTAATAAAAGAAACTAGGAACACTCGACTTCAGCTTCTAGTATGCTGCATTTTGGAATGCATTTACAGATCTAGTCCACTGTGGGGCGATGCAGCACCACATTCAGATCCAGTAGGAAAAGCATCTTATTCTGATCACCACAATGAGATGTGTACCTCTTCATTCCAACATGTGCAGACGGATCAATCTGGCTACCAGTAACAGTAGCCATGGGCTTTATGACTTAAGGGCAGGTAATTACCAAAATGGATCTTAAAACAGCAGCTAAGGTACAGTAGCAGCTTGCTCCACTGAGACCAGACAAGACACTTTCAGCGACCGCGTCCCAAAGAGCTCGGCTCTTCATTTGAAAGGCAAAACAGTGGTAGTGCGATTCCTGCCCATTGGAACAGGCAGCGCTTTGCATCCCAACCCGACTCCGACCTACTGCACCTAATGCACACACACAACTAAAGCACGTGTGACTGGTGGAAATAATACATCACTTCTCGAGAAGAACATGCTTCTGCAGAACCTGGACGTTTGAATACACACAGAGAAGGCTCCACTGGAGACAGTCATCCGTAACTGGCGCATTTGCACGACGCACATAAATACAAGGAGGGACACAGTGTGAGCATTTGTGTTGTTCAAAGTAGATCTAAAGAGCTGAGGCTGCAGCTACATTGATCAGTCAATAAACAGAAGGTGATACTATCCGTTGGTTTATTTAAAAAATTAGAACCCAACGTCAACTCCGTCCAACAAATGGCTACTCATTGAAAATGTATGAAAAACAGACGTAGACGGACAGAGTGGATCGATGTAGACGCATTATGTTAAAGATCAAAGTAAAGGCGGCTGGGTGGCACAGCAAACAAGGCGCTCGTCACCGACGCAATAGACACTGGTATCGAATCCAGCTGTCAGCGCTGCTTCCGGCTTGGCCGGCCGTCATACTGGCTCGATTGGCAGAGTCAGCGGGAGGGAAGCCGGTGGGTGGGTCTGGGTCTTGTGGACAGCGACTCCTACAGTTCGGGGGAAGGATCTAAGAGAGGTAGTGTGACCTTCCACACGTTACACCCTCCCAGTGAGAGTCCGCGCTGCCAGGTGAAAAGAAGCGGTGGGCTGGGTACACATGTGTCGGAGGAAGCATGCGATAGTCTCCGCCCTCCCAGACCGACGGTAGGGGGTAGAGTGTGCAGCGACCAGGAAGGGGATTGGGAATTGGCATAACGACTAACATTGGGAGGGAGAAAAACGGAAAAAGAAGGGGGGGGGGGGGGGTAAAAGATAATAATAAAAAAAAAAAATCAAAGTAAACGCTCTACAGATATATTGAGCGTCATCTTGTAAAATGTCCAGTCATCGGTGTTGTCCATGGCAAACCGAGGAACTGCAAACACAGGTCTCCTCAACCTAGTGTTGTCAAAAATATCGATTTTTCTATACATATCGATTCTGAATATTTCAAACGGTTTCAATACTCATTTCCCGCAATATCGATATTTAATTATTCCTAAAAAAAATTTAATGTTGTATAAGGAAGTTGCATTGTTCATTTCAATACCTGTAATAGTACAGTAGTCCACACACACGTGCATTCAGTTAAGTTGGAATATGACTGTAATACAAACAGTTCAGTTTGTCAGGTACATGCAACACAGATTACAGTGTTGACATCTGTCTGCTTGAGAAAATACCATGTTCTGCAATAAAAATGATTGAAGTGAGATGAACAGACTGAACTTTATTTTATTAGATAAAACATGTTGACAAAGTTTTACTTGCAGTTGAAAAAAGGTAATACATTTAATTTGATAACTAATTTTTTTTTATGATGAATTGAATGATGTAAGACATGTAAGACAAGACAAAAGTCTTTCTCTGGTCTGCATCCCCTTAACAATTGTATGTATTGAGCTGTACTGTACCCATTCTGCAATCTGTTAATACAATTAGCAATCAATCAATCCGTTATGCTTAACACGCAGTACTATTAACTTTACTTAATTTATAAGATTATACCATTTAGTTATTTTTAAATGTGTGATCTAAAGATAAACAAAGGGTTTTAAAGGTGTTATATTTATCTTCTCTTATAGTACCAGAGAGAAGCTGAGGAGAATCAACCGGCAACAAAAGTAAAGTTTATAAAAAAATATATATATATTTATCTTTTTTTCTTTTTTACATTTTAACCTTTTTCCCTGTGGTATCGAATATCTAGTAGAAATTCTAGTATCGTGACGACACTACCTCAACCAGCACACATTCAAACACAGGTCTCCCTTTAACCCTTTACTAGCGCACTGCGGTAACCGTCGGTAGTGTGATAGTAAAGGGTTAACCTTCTGTAGTGTGGCAGTGAAAGGGTTAACCAGCACACATTCACACAAACAGCTGTGCGAGTCAACGGAATCAAGATTCCTCAGCCGTTTCACACTGTCCGTCTTGTTCTGTGCATGTCTGTGTGCGTGTGTGTGTCTCTCTCTCCGTCTGTGTGTGTATATATACATGCGTGTGTGTCTCCCTCTCTCTCTGTGTGTGTATATATACATGCGTGTGTGTGTGTGTGTGTGTGTGTGTGTCTCTCTCTCCGTCTTGTGTGTGTATATACATGCGTGTGTCTCCCTCTCTCTCTGTGTGTGTGTGTGTGTGTGTGTGTGTGTGTGTGTGTGTGTGTGTGTGTGTGTGTGTGTAATAATCCTTGTTGCTTCCATGTCCAGCTGCTGCTAGAAGGTCTGAGCAGCACGATGGCGGTGGATAAGTAGTTCAGTGTGTCCTGGTGAGTGAGAGGCCCAGGTCACAGCTGCATTACAGCCGGTTCAAATCTGCCAGCAGATGACATTCTTGCTCATGGTCAAAACTGAAGTGTGGATAAGTGACCATTTTTAACAAAGAAAGCATTCATTGATTTACTTGAGCGAGTAAAAGCAAAAACGCCTGGTCCTGTATTTGCAGAGCCCTTCAGAGTAGTGGTGGGGTCACTGACCAGTAGCAGAGTGTGTGTGGTGGGGTCACTGCTGACCAGTAGCAGTGTGTGTGTGGTGGGGTCACTGACCAGTAGCAGTGTGTGTGTGGTGGGGTCACTGACCAGTAGCAGTGTGTGTGGTGGTGGGGTCACTGACCAGTAGCAGTGTGTGTGTGGTGGGGTCACTGACCAGTAGCAGTGTGTGTGGTGGTGGGGTCACTGACCAGTAGCAGTGTGTGTGTGGTGGGGTCACTGACCAGTAGCAGTGTGTGTGTGGTGGGGTCACTGACCAGTAGCAGTGTGTGTGTGGTGGGGTCACTGCTGACCAGTAGCAGTGTGTGTGTGGTGGGGTCACTGACCAGTAGCAGTGTGTGTGGTGGGGTCACTGACCAGTAGCAGTGTGTGTAGTGGTGGGGTCACTGACCAGTAGCAGTGTGTGTAGTGGTGGGGTCACTGACCAGTAGCAGTGTGTGTGTGGTGGGGTCACTGACCAGTAGCAGTGTGTGTGTGGTGGGGTCACTGACCAGTAGCAGTGTGTGTGTGGTGGGGTCACTGACCAGTAGCAGTGTGTCGCTCTCATAATAACAACATGCCGTGTTGTAGCACTCGAGTCCAGGACTTAAATGACAGCGGTCACAGAGTTTATTTACTTTGTGACACAATAGCCAAACAAATGTGCTAGCCATCAATATCTTATGCCAAATGATTAGGGCCTATTACACACACGCACACACAAAAACGAGTTAACAAACCTGAGTCCTCGTCTGCACCTTCTGAGACTGAGGGCTAGATCCACAGAGAATGGATTGCACGGTGCTAATTGCACCCTTACTTACAATTCATTATGAATTGAAAATGGGGGACCCTGATGTAAACAAGACGAAAGTCTTTCTCTGGTCTGCATCCCCTTAACAATTGTGTGTATTGAACCGTACACATTTTCCTTCAATAAATCACTGCGCAGGTGATTGATTCATTGAATCAAAATTTTATTAACAGACTGGGGGTGAAGGTTCACCTTCCAACAGGACAACGACCCTACGCACACAGCCAGGATAACAAAGCAGTGGCTTCGGGACAAGTCTGTGAATGTCCTTGAGTGGCCCAGCCAGAGCCCAGACTTGAACCCGATTGCCCAAAGAGAGGTGTGCCAAGCTTGTAGCATCATACTCAAGAAGACTTGAGACTGTAATTGCTGCCAAAGGTGCTTCAACAAAGTATTGAATAAAGGGTGTGAATATTTATGTACTTATCCGTTTATTCTTTAATTTTTTTATTATAAATTTGCAAACAATTCTAAAAAACCCTTTTCACTTTGTCATTATTAAGTATTGTGTGTAGAATTTTGAGGGGGAAAAAAGATTTAATCAATTTTGGAATAAGGCTGTAACATAACAAAATGTGGAAAAAGTGAAGGGGTATGAATACTTTCCGGATGCACTGTACCCTTCTTATTTTCTCTTTTGTGTATTTAGTATTGCTCTTTAATAAAGCAAAAGTATTTATTAGCCAGTTACTTGATTAATCAACAGAATAATCGGTAATAATCGATAGCTGCAGCCCTAAAGCATTTGTCCTGGACTGCCAGACACTGTGCATGTAACACAGAATTACGTCCAGGATGAAATGTCTTTTTTGGTATCCAGGATGAAAGGCTTTCCTTTAGTTTATCTAGCACTACAGGATGTTTACCTCAACGACTTGTTTTATTGGGTTTAGCAGACGTTTAAAACCTTCCTATCTAGTTGTGAAAGTAGTGCAGCATTAACACATTCAGGGCCATTTAATTTCCCCATCTAGCTATAGCTGGGCCAGCTTTCCATCACATAGTTTCACTGTGCGTCACGTTGTTTGCATATTTTATATTATAGCCATGGATACAATACCATGGTCATTTTTGACAGTACTCATCTTCCGTTCAAGATGCAAAAAAGAAATGTTTCATGAATACGTTCACGCGTTATCCCGTGTTGAATATAAGTATAATTTCAGAATGATCCGGGCTAATTCCTGGGAGGCCGGCTACAGGGCGCAACGGCAACGTGAATTCTACTAAAACCATCAGCGTTTCGTAAATGCGGAGCTAATGATGCTAATGATGGAGCATCGCCGTCGGTTGTGTGATAGTAAAGGGCTAACCTTCTGTATTGTCACAGTGAACGGGTTAACCGGCTGTCGTGTGGCAGTGAAGGGGTTAAAGTGCTACCTCTAAGCACTGGGTTTATGATTGTGCTTTTTGAGGGAAAGTTGAGCTAGAGATTTCATTAGCTAGTTTACCATGTTAACTTGCTGTGGCGTGTGGCGCCCCCCTGTGGTCTCACCTGGCTGTGCATGTAGCGCAGCATGAAGTCCAGCAGGAAGGACTTGCCCTTGCGGAAGGCCCCGGCCACGGACACCACCACCACCGTCAGGTCCTTTACGTGGTCCTGCAGCAGGATCTTCTCCAGCGCCGCCTCGTCCAGCTCAAAGCAGTGCTCCTCCTCGTGGGCCAGGACGATCTGGATGGGCCGGGCCCCCTCCGGCCGGACCTCCTGCTCCTCTTCCACAGGCTGAGGAGGACGGGACAGGGAGCAGGCAGGGGTTAAGAAGACCTGTTTATTAGTTACCCCCCATAAAAGCTATGTCTGCTCAAATTAAGGCTGAGACCACTTATTGATTTATCGATAATGCATGTTTTTTTTTGCATGTGTATACAAAAATATATATATATTTTTTTTAAATACTTCATACTATACTAAAATACTAGGTCTTGTGGCATGTTTTAGTTAAAACATCCCCATTTCCTGTAAATTCAGTTGAATTGCAACTCTGCACTGTGCGTTCAACATGCAGTGCACTCCTCCATCACATCCAGAGACCAGACTGTAACATGAGAAGGATCACTGTGGTCGTTTTGAAGGGGAAATCTGTAACAACAAAGATGGCGGCAACAACAAAGAATTGCTGCAAAATAAACCTAAATTTGTTGTTTAAATTAAATAAAATAAGTTTTTTTATAAAATATCTATATTTATCGATAATTTTGTCCCGATTTATCGATTCTTCCAAATGGCATATAGTCTCAGCCTTAGCTAAAATGAATATTAAATTAATAAAAAAATAAATGATTTCAACTCCAACTTGGAGAGATCGTGTTTGAAGAACATTGCCAAAACCTTTAGACCATCACAAAGGGGAGTAGGCAATCCTAATATAATTTATACATCAACGTATGTAATTTATACACCGATTCATATCATTTATACACAGACTTATGTCATTTATATAGGCCTACCGACACTCTGGATTGTAAATACAGACGCCACTTTTTCACACCTGATACCAACTCAGTCATAAAGTAGCAGTTATGAATACTGATCCATTACGTTCACTGAACTATAAAAGACACATTAGTCTGCAGTCATTGGTTACAAATGGTTACAATACGTCAATATAGTCACTTTGCATTGCAGTCAAAATCAAGTTTTGCTTTGAATTCTGACATGGTGGTATTAGCAGTATTAGAAAATGCACCCATTTTACATTTAGTCATTTAGCTGACGCTTTTATCCAAAGCGACTTACAAGTTCTGTATGACAGGTCATCAGGAAGGGTACAACTCTTATCAGCTGAGTAACAATGTTCATAAAGTGTTGAGTGCTACAGTGTAGGTTAGTTTATTAGGACAAGACAGTAAGGTTAGTTAGGGTTAGACCATCCCCCCCCCCCCCCCCCCCCCCCCCAATACTCTCTCTCTCTACCAGCAGCCTGTTTTAGTCTCGGCCTGATATCCGATACCTGTACCGGTAGATTCCTAAAAGTAAAAAAGGCACAGAATAGATCCTAGGCCAGACGTGTCGAGGCCCAGCCTCCCTCTCCTGCCCTGCTGACGCTCGGACAGCATCTTTAGAAACAAGGCTGTGCTCCCTGCTGGACTCTGTCCACCTGGCTGTATCCCAAACCAACCACGGAGAATGTGCTTCGGACCACGGTCTCCATTTAGACCGGTGAGCACAGAGTGGGTAAAGTGCAGCGGGACCGAGAGACGGTCATGTACAGTACGTGTCCAAATTTAGGCCATATCACTCCTCGGCCTCCAGCAGGGCTCCCTCCTACATATAGCGACTGGGTACGAGTGAAAACTGAACAGGAAGTGCCCACCACCACACCTCTTCCTCATCGGAGTCTTCCTTCGGTGCCGGGGTCACGGCGGAGTCTGTGCCCGGGTGGTCTGTGGCAGGGCCCAGGGTCTTGGGTGGCGGGGTCGGCTTGTACACCACCGCTTCATCTTCCAGGTCCTCGGGCATGGCCAGGGGAGGCTTCTGCTGACGTCGGGAGATGGGCACATCCTCCACCCCGCTGACGCCTGAGGAGAGACCAGAGAAGAGGTCAGTATACATCAGAAGAACGCCAATACGTCAACCGCACTGAGGCCTGAGGAGAGACCAGAGAAGAGGTCAGTATACATCAGAGGAACGCCAATACGTCAACCGCACTGAGGCCTGAGGAGAGACCAGAGAAGAGGTCAGTATACATCAGAGGAACGCCAATACGTCAACCACACTGAGGCCTGAGGAGAGACCAGAGAAGAGGTCAGTATACATCAGAGGAACGCCAATACGTCAACCGCACTGACGCCTGAAGAGAGACCAGAGAAGAGGTCAGTATACATCAGAAGAACGCCAATACGTCAACCGCACTGAATGTTGATCGCCGCACCTCTATTCTGGGACATGCCACCCACCCCCCTCCCTTTTGAGGCAAACCAACTCACAGGATATAAACTGGGATTTAATTAAATGTATTACCTTTATTTAAACCTTAATTTACAGTCACGTCAAGTGTACAGAAATAAGCATTAAAATCACACAGCATATAAAATCATAACGATAAGACAACAAGGTGTCCGAGCAAAGGTAAGGATGACAAATCAATTAGAACACGTACAACTTGATCGACACAGGCTGGAGATCAAGGTTTTAAACTCTGCAACAGAGGTGAGCATCTCAAGCTTTAAGGACCGTTGGGAGTGGCATCATAGCTAAATGCAGATGTACCCTGTTCTGAGCAAACTCAGGGCCAGCCAGTCACTAGAACGGGTTCCATAGGTTCCAAAATTCCATTCCAATAATGATGTAGTATAAGGAGGTAGCTTAACAATAAGGGCCTTAACACTTTGGCTGCCAGGAGCCGTGTTAAAGCGTCATTCTCGGCCATGCTCAAGTTGCCGAGGACGCTTTACAGCGTCTTTAATATCAATATTTCAAAAATCTGGAATCGGATTAATATTTCCCCTCCGCTGGCCTGAGATCCACCAGGAGGACCCACTGAGCTCTCTGGCGGTTCAGGAGCGCCATCTGGTGGCCGATCGGCACAATCGCTTAACAGGAAGCGCAGTAGAGGTTTTGCTGGACGGCCGTATTACTTCCGGGCACTCGGTACATGTCCCGGGACTCTGGCTCGTCACACTACATGGCGATCGATTGCCAATTGCCAATAACTCGATAAACAACATGATTTGGACGTATATACCATTATACAAGCTGGAGATGGACCGGGTAAATCGCCATCCCATAATGATAAGATTTCTACTCTACGATGATCGCCCAACGGCGCGCGGAGACTGGGGTGAGTTTTAGCGTGTAACGTTACCGTCTTCGATACTAACTGCTATTATCAACATTTGACCCACATTAGATGATTGGTATAACGCTGCCCACGGAATTATAAACGCCCCCTCGCCCATCCGGTCAACATCAGATGACGTGTAGTAACTTCTAGAAGTACGTCTAGTTGGAATTTTTTATATCGCGCTGATTGCCATCAAACTGTATTTCATCATCAATATAATGCATTTGGGGCTATATATCACGTTCTGGAGAAAGCTGCAGAAAGAGATGAAAACATACTTATACATTAGACCTTACTTTACTATGAATATTAGGGGTGGGAATCACCAGTTTCATCATGATACGATACGATATCGATTCTTTGGACAACGATACGATATTTGCCGATATCACAAAGTCTCTCACGATACAATACGATACGATTAGATTCAGGTGCCTGCGATCGATATGAGATGATATCATATGCCCATTTAACACAATCCAGGGTTCGAAATTAACGGGGGCTTGGGGCATAATGCCCTTGAAAATGGACAAAATGCCCTTGAAAATCAGTTAAGGAGGGCACTTAATGCCCCCGACAGTTTACTAATTATATATATATATTTATCCGGTAATGGAGCGTCTGTGGGAGTACGGTTCAGATGACGCGCAAATAAAAAAAATTCATTTGGCGGAGCCGGTGTTCTGCACTGGCTGCAGGCAGCAGCAGCCAGCTGCCAGGTGCTAGTCAGTTTGTGTAAAAATGGCACGCACAATATAAATCAATCTTCATTACGACTTTAAAAACATAGCCATTAACATTACATATGCCTACACACATCTTGCCATAGCGTTAGGAGTTTGTAAACACAACGCACGTTTTAACTATGGTAGCCCGACGCAGCCCGCAAGCTAATACTGTAGTCAATGAAATGTCACCGTAGCTACTAGCTACTGTAGCAGAGGAGGAAATGGGAGTCTGAGAGGCGGGGTGTTTAAAGACAATGATAGGCGTTTATTCAACATCCAAGAAGGCTAACATACAACTGTGTTTTACTAACTCCAACCGGGACTATTGCCGCTTTTCCACTGCATGTTGATGTTAGAACGTCTCCTCCTAACGTTACCGGAGCTGATAACATTGTCTGGGCTGGTGTTCCGTGACGCTAAAATGTCCGTGGGGACCCGGCGCCAACCCATAGATAGTTCCAACTCACCGAATTACGTAATCCACCACAGTTGCACTCAATATTTAAATAATGTTAGTCTAAATAAATGTAGACGGAAACATAATAATTTCAAGCAGAAAACGAATCTTTCCATTAAGAACTGACGATCAGGGAATTTAAACATGGTTGACATTGTTTTTGTGTGTTTATATTAAAGAAAGAAAAGTCTAGTGCTGGCTGAGCATATTGTTTGTTTGCACTAAGTTAATACTTTGACAAATGTAGCCTATATTTTTCAGTCAGTTCGGTCTTTGTGTGCCAAACATTATTTAAGGCTGTAAACACTGTAAACCTTTTATTTTATTTTTAATAAATGAGAAGCATGTTTAGATTTGAGTGTTAAATTTTTTTTTAATAAAAATTAACATATATCGAACTGAAAACCGTGACACCAAAATCGTGATACGAACCAAACCGTCCCATTTTGTGAACCGTCCCACCCCTACCGTTTATCATAAAAATGCAGTGCCCCCGAAATACAAAAAAAAGCCCCCGAAAATCAATTAAGGGGGGCAAAAAAAGCCCTTGAAAAAAAATGTTAATTTCTAACCCTGACACAATCAGTAACATTTAGATCAACAAAAAAAAGGTAATGAAAATATCATTTGACATTTGTATTTTTGAGCTCTTCCAGACATTTAAAGGAAAATCAATCTATTGTTTTTAATACAAATAGACCTCCTGTTCACTGTAAAGTGCCACGTTTTTATATATTGAGCTTTAAACTTTAAGCTACATTTTTTGGAACTCAAAACTCACAACCTCCCTCTCCCAAACCGTTCCTACAACAATTTGTTGATGTTGCATGATCATGTATAGGCCTACATTTATTATGTATTATATTGTTTATGTTTAAATAACATTTAAACATCAAACTCCTCTGACCTCATCTGGTCTTTCCAAAGACGCGCGCACACACACACACACAGAAAGGGAGAATGCTATGCTGTAACATCTACACACACGGAGCTACTGCTGTTGTTCTTGGGCGGATATGAGACTCGCCACAGGATTTTCAAAATAAGAGTATCGATATGAATCGATCTTATTACATCGCATCGATCCGATTCGATTGTTGATAATTACATCGATGTATCGATCTGGATCGATGTATCGTCCCACCCCTAATGAATATGTGAATGAAAAAGTTTAACGTTGCTACACAATGAACAATACATATAGGACTTTGAATGGGCCCTAATAATGGCAATGTAGCAATAGAATTTAAAAAGTTATAGCCCTGCAAAGAAGGGGACTTTCTCCATAGACAAATAGAGCTGGCAATCTATGGTATATCATGAATTTAACCCATGGCAGCCAAAGTGTTAAAAATAAACAAATGCCAGTGTTGATGGCGTTTGTTGATAAATTACAACTTTAGGACAAAACGCAGGGATATAAATCACACACCAGAAATAGTCATCATCTCTTAGTTTTAAGTCACTTGGAGACGAGTTAATAATATTAAATGTCCAGGTAGGGAAATGAGGAAATGGGCCTGAAAACAGATAAACCTAACTTTTCACAGTGAACGCTCAACGGTGGCCAGTGTTGGAAAGTAAAATGCTCGACTTACCATGATGCACTAACAAAACAAACCTTTCAAACAATGTAAGCGTTCTGCCCACAGTTTTTACACAGGTCAAATACAATGCACGGTCAATAGGAGCTGCGTCAGTGTTAAAAAAAGCCAAAGTACCCGGCTGTGCCAGTCTGATGCGTGTCAGATGTCAACTATGCAGTATTTTTGTGGCAATGGACAAAAAGGCCTGGATATCGACTATGGAGTAACCAAAAGGTCACCAGTTAGATCCCCAGGACTGATATTTCATCTACGGTGCTGCTCACCACCACTGTATCAAAGTGCCATTGAGCAAAGCACTTAACCCCCGATACTGATCCAAGGGCGGTAAACTGCAGGCGACCTTGTGCTCCAACCTCTCTCTCGCTCTTTCCCCCTCTCCATCTGTGTGCGTGTGTAAACTGGAAGCAAAAGTAATCTTCTTATCTTATAACAGTGTGAAAAAGGAGAAAACAATAGACGGGAAGGAAGCAAACGGAGCGTGAAGAGAAAGATAGCGTAGGTTCCTAGAGGTGAGTTTACTCAGTGAAAGTGAGCTTGCTTGCTTAAGTAAACATGCGTCTTGTTCACACCAGGAGGAGTTTATCATGTAGTAACAAGCGTGGAAAGAAACGGGTCATTCTGTAGAGTGGGACTGTTTCAAAATGTTTCACATAGAAACACAATGACAGGGTTTTCCCTGCAGCACAAATATTTAAGACATCAGAACGAGAGTCCCAGTCATCTCTTCCTCGCTTCTAAACATGTTCCATTAGCCTCACCGATTGTTCTTCAAGTCGTCGTAGGCTCTTTACAATCCATCCCCTGCAACATTAACCCTCAAATCTCTTAATAGGTCAGGAAAAACCATGGAATTAAAATATATTAAAAAAAAAAAAAAAAAAAAAAATATGGAACCATCTCAAACCCCTTGTCTGTTTGTCCAAGGAAAGCAACTTTTATGATTGGAGGATCAAGAAAAGAGGGCAGGGTTTGAGATAGGTCAATTGAATCCCTATGGTGCTGCAATGCCGTTATCCTAACCACAGTGAGGTGTACCCATCTAGGTCAAGCTCTCAAATAGCTCCGCTTGGAAGTCACAAAAGGGGGAGAGGAGAGAGGGGATAGGATCTTATTTCTTGTGCCTTTTCAATCCTGCTGTGAAAAGGTGCTATGAAGAATGATGTCCCCTCCCTACATTCCCAGTTGGGCTACGTGGGAATTGTTCCCACAACCTCCTTTTTTTGTATTTGTATTTATTGGTTTAAAATACAGAGACAGTGCATATTAAGGAACATTTGACTGTAAATATGCCAGTTTAGCCAAGTTGGCTAATTTTCAACTGTAGTCTCTGGGGCAGGTGACATGAGCACAACAATAATTAAAACATAAACACAGTAGGAATCAGTATAGGTTACAATACACTAAAATACATACAAATAAATACATTAAAATACAACCCCTCAGTTAAAATGGTCGCACACTTGACCATCTCTCAACCATGATTTTAAGTTAGTTTTAAATTAAATGTAACTTTGATACTCCCTGAGCCATGTTGGCAGACTGTTCCAGGTGTGTGCTGCTCTCACGGAAAAGGCTGCCTGACTAAAAGCAGACCTCCTGTTTGGGACTACACAGTCCCCTCTGACTACAGACCTGGTATAACTGTCAGCAGATGCTTTCTGTTTTATGAAAGTACAGAGGGGGGGAGGAGCCAAGCCATGTAGGATTTTATAGGTAAGGCAGGCATCTTTGAATTTGACAAGATTGTCCCAGCTCAGTAGGTTCTGGTTTGTTATGCTATAACAATGGTTGTGGCTGTTTGTTTTCCTGTCCAGAACTTTCACAGCCTGATGGTAAACTACCTGTACAGATCGTAGTGTTGTACAGGAGGCTTGTGTCCAGCTAGTCACACAGTATGTTAAGTGCGACATAATAATGGCATTAAAATACAGTGCTGCTGCTTTTGTTGACAGAGAGTTTCTGATGTGACGGAAGTTTGATAAGTGAAACTTTGCATTGTTTACTACCGATTTATTGTTTTTTAGATTGGAGTCCATTTTTATCCCAAGGTATCTATATTCGGATACAACTGTCAACCTTTCTCCTCTGACATAGACATCAGGTGAGACAGTATTCATCAGCCTCTTTGTAAAAAACATGCAAACAGTCTTTTTGGTGTTTAGATGCAGACATGAGTTAGTCAACCATTCAGTGACCGATGTCATCACCGCTGTTAACTTGTTTGCAGCTTGCTGCTTGGTTTCGGCATGGACATAAATTACCGTATCATCTGCATACATCTGGATGTCAGACTTATTGCATACAGCTGGAAGATCATTAATGTATCACTAAACAACAGCGGTCCCAATATAGATCCTTGGGGCCGGGGGACACCAAAACCACAGCTAAGGGCAGAGGATAGCTCACCATTTCTCCGAGTTCTACCTTCAAGATAAGACTTCATGTATGTGATGGTATTAGGGGAGAAGTTGTACCGAGAAAGCTTGGTGAGCAGGACACCATGATCCACAGGTGTGGTGATAATGGACGCAGGTACTACAATGACACTCCCCAACATATAGGCCTAATCCTTGTGGTAAAAAAAGAAAGACACAATCCTTTAACCCTTTGAGTGCCACAGACGTGTTATGTCGTTATTTCATGCCCCCTGTTGAGTGCCACCGATGCTAATTGCCGTTTCTTTTTTATTAGCGATCTGAATTCATATTTCATCAACCGAGTCTCCCGTTGGTACAGCAGCCCCTCTAGTAGTTCCGATGGGAAAATACCGCCCCCTATCGTCTATCCCTGTGTAGCTGCAGGCCATTCGATTACACTGGTGGATGTGTGGTGGGGCTACTGGCTCCACTATGCTGGCGAGCCGTCTGATGAAGAGGGAAGTGATCGCGAGATGCAAAGCAGCCTGGAATATATATTTACAGCAGCCAATAATCAATCAATAAACGCGATCGATATTTGGAATGGCAATCAGGAATTGGAATAATCTTTTTGGAGAACATCTGATCTAAGGTAAGGAATCTGTTACCAGTCTTGGGGTAATCTGAGCCGTTTTGACCTATATCTCAGCGTGTCCCGTATGTGTATATATGCGTGCGTGTGTGTGTGTCAGGGTTTCCGTTAGAATTTTTTTTTGCAGGTCTGAGTGTCCGGTAGATTTCAATCTACCGGACAAATGGGATAAATTCCGGTCAGAGTTTATTGAGCTTAAAAACAATTGATATGCCTATATAAAGAATGACATCATCAAGGCATTTATAATATTTTAACTTAAAACTAGGCTACTTTTGCGTATATACAGTCATTAATATATTCCAAATAAAATAAGTCCCTCGAGACTTCGTGCTGCTGCCGACTTGAGGTGTCGGTGGGCAGTCTGCCCGACCTTAATAAACAGCAGTCTGTTATAATCACATTTTTATGAGCTAACGAATTCCGTTATATTGGACATTTATATTAATTATATCAAGCGAAGAACTGAACATTATCGTGGGTTTGCGTGATTTATATCTCCACCTCCCAACGACTTGGTGCTGGTCATAATGTCCGGTGAAAATAATTCCCTCTAAACACAATTTGATTATTTGAATTGTATTAAAATAGGCTAAAATTAAATAGCCTATGCGATGAACGAAACAATCATTTGTTTCATCGTTGCTTCACCAAGCAGCCGGTCTAATAATGACATTCTGTTGTCAGCGCGAGCTGGCTGCTGATATATTTACGTGAAGCATGGAGCAGCAGTGTTTTTAGGTCCGGTCTGGAAACCGCTCAGCAGCGCCCCCACCCAACAGCTGAATTGCCAATGGCTGAATTGGAGTACTGCACCCTGCCGGCCGGCAGATGGATGCTTCTCGCAAATATATCAGCAGCCAGCTCGCGCTGACAAGACAATGTCATTATTAGACCGGCTGCTTAATGATTGTTTGTTTCGTTCATCGCATAGGCTATTTAATTTTAGCCTATTTTAATACAATTCAAATAATCTAATTGTGTTTAGAGGGAATTATTTTCACCGGACATTATGACCGGAGAGATTAAATATGTCGGACTTCAACAGATTTTGCCGGTCAAAAACCGGTAATTACCGGCTAACGGAAACGCTGGTGTGTGTGTGTGTGTGCTGTTGAGGAAATGAGAATCGATTTCTCAGCTCGCTTCTATAGCGTGCATAAATACACATATACTATAGATAATCTAGCGTTTATTTGAAAACGATTCATAAATAGGCCGACAAATGACGTGTCTAGTGTATTCGAGAATATTCCAATAAATGCCGTTTATCACGTAATCTTTCTATTTTCCTGACATTTGAGAAAACGATAGCTTTTCGAAATGCCATAAAAAGGATATGAACCGATTAAAAAACAATCCGTTTCAAATCCCGACAAGTAGGCATAGAGCAACCATGTTGGAGACAGTGCGGCCAGAGGGAGGCAAACCACTCATATCTTTTGGAATTGTCCAGGTATTCAACGTTATTGGCAAGATGTTCACTCCACCATGCAGGTTATATTGAATTTTAAGATACCGGAGACCTTCTCCTATTTGTACCTGGGTAACTTACCTGAGGAATTGGTAGGAGACAGAAATTTGATAAAAATATTTTTAGCAGCAAGTAAGAAAGCGATCGCGTCTCTGGTATCAACAAGAACCTCCAATGGGAGGTAATGGGAAATATTAAAAGACAAAACGATGAGCCATTTATAAATCATTCTGAGTCATTATTAATAATAGAAAAGTTTATTTCACCGTGGCCACAATGAAAGGACAGTTTACAGACATGTTCACACATAATCGTCTGGCCGTAAAGTGAAGTAATGTTTGTCAAAATGAGCCACACAGTGTCTCTACAGCTGTAATACAGAACACACACACAGCTTCGCAAACATAGTGCAACGACCACGGAAACGACTAGAAGACTGCCATTCTAAGGGGTAACTTTAACCAAACAGCGTGGCACTGAAAGTGTTAATAACTCATTTCTGAACAGATTTGTATGAAATTCAGGGTATGGACCCAGGGTGTTTTCCAGCTCATACCAGGAAATACTATATTTGGATATTGCAAGTTTTGCAACTACTACAGAAAAACACGAGTAACAAGTTTTTCTACAACTCAAGTTCAAACCTATGATACTCTATTTCATTAGCACTAAAAGTGATCTCTCTTTATTGTATCAGAAACTTCAGAATGTTATCTTTCAAGAGACCAGGGTTATTATGCATGTGCTATAAGCAGTGTTGGGAATAATGAGTTACAAAGTAACACCCTTACTTTTGGCAGTAAAGAGTACTCAACGCATGGCGTTATTTTTATGTAGATTGGTAGCGAGCTTGAGCGCAGACTCCTGTGTCATGCAGAGACACGTTGTGGGCGTGTGCGTTTACTCTACTACTCCTAGTAATACACTCGCTTAGCCAATAAACAGAATAGTTTAAAGACATTGCATCGATCCGAGAGAAGAATCAAGCATCGGAAATACATTTTGGACTGCAGTATTCTGTTGTGGATGGTTAAACCCTTTGTTTACATATTGTGGTGTGGATTAAAACGTTCGTTTCTGGACCCGTTTTGTGCCCGAAATCAAGCTGGCGTGCTCGTTCAGAACACAGCTAGAACCTCCACCACAAGTCTCTGTAAGTAAGCTAGCTAATGGCTATGCATCCTTACACTACTGGCAAGTATTTCATACCATGCTATGTCCAAAAATCCAAACCATCACTATTTTGAAGGCCTTAGCGGGCTCAGTTTTTAAGCTAGCATGAAGCCAGTGGTACCATTATGAAATGTTAAGTGACGCTACAGATCCTTATAACTTAGCGGAAAAGGGGATAAATATCAATACCTCTGGTATCTAGACTGTGAATATAAGACAACCTGACTTTTGTCAGGTGTCATTCACTAGTGGAAACTGTCAAGTTGATCAACAGGTTTTGACTGTACGAATCTGTAAGGGCATTAATGGGAGCAATTAAAAATGTAGTTTGTTTTTTAAGTAACTAAATAGTTACTTTTCACAGTAACACATTACTTTTGGGTCTAAGTAACTAATAAAGTAAGTTACTTTTGAAATGAAGTAACTAGTAAATTAACCAAGTTACTATTTTTCAGTAACAAGCACAACACTGGCTATAATAAGTATAAAAGATACGCTTTTCAAAAAAAGTATGCGGTCCTCAAGTTCAAGTTAAAAAATTGCCACTTTTCTGGGTGCCAACTTCTAACTCTGACCCTTTCCCTCAAACCCTATCATACACCCCCACATTTCTCAAAAACCCCATCACCACCTTCGCCTTATCTCCCCCTTCCCCACTCAGTATTTCCGATATCCGCAACTACCTAGCCCCCATCTCCCTCAATCTTCCCTCCATCTCCCTCCTCCGCACCGTATAAGCCCTACACTCCAACAGTACATGACCCACTGATTCCTCCTCACACCCCTCACAGAGCCCACTCTGATGCTTCCCCACCAGCTTCAGGTTTTTATTAAACCCACAGTGCCCCAGCCTCAACCTCATCCACACTATTTCCTCCCTCCCATCTCTCAAACTACACCCCTCCCGACCCCTAACACTACGTTGGACCTGAGGGAGGTGACGCCCTTTCACCCCCTCCTCCCATCTCTCCTGCCACATCTGAACTGCCCTCTCCCAAATCATCCCCTTCGCCTCAGCCTTGCTGATCCTGACCTGCATTTCCACCGCCCCCTTCGCCAAATCATCCGCATCCTCATTTCCCCTCACTCCTACATGCGCCGGGACCCACAAAAATCTCACCTCTTTCCCTCGGCTCACACACCTAGTCACACTCATCAAAACCTCATACAGCAAATCCTGCCGGCTACTGGATCGAAAAGACCTCAGGCTAGCCAACAACGACGATGAATCGCTACATAAGACCCCCCACTCCAAACTCCACCACCACTTCCTGCCCCACCCGGCCAAAATGTTTCTTCTTACCCTTCCCATTCTCCCAGCGATCCCTCAGAACCCCCTTAGTCGGGTGGGAGTCCCCATGTCCCTGCAGACTCGCCCAATAATTTGCCATTAAATGCCGTCTCCTAATCTCAAAGGGCACGATCTCCCCCATCGCCACCTGAAGTGCCTGAGCATTACCGGCAATGTGGGGTTGTTCCCGGAGAGCTCACTCTCGGCCGTGGTTTCTCAGTGTATAATGTATGGTGCTCTCCCTCAACATGCGAGTAGGGCATAAAAAAAAATATTGTTTGTTGCCTGTTGGTTGTCAGTTAAGGCCATGGGTAGGTAGGGAATTTATTTTATTTAATTTTTTCCCACGGCGACTATGGATAGGGAATTTCTTTATTTAATTAAAATGTTTACAACAACATGGATGCATGTACTCTGCGAGCATGTTTAATATCCATAATATTAAAGGGTTGACTAAGATTTCTATGAAACTTTATATATATATATAAAAAAAAAAAAAAGAGACAACACCATTCTTTAGTCCAAATAATACCCTACTTTATACTATATTATTGTCGTTCGTTTAATGTAAAGTCAGTCTTACATTGGCACTGCTTTAACGTTGCATTTACCCATAATCCATTGCTGTATTAGACCCATGTGCCAGTATATAATTAAATTACGTGCCCCCCTTCTCACGGTGTATATAGAAAGAGACATAAACACAAAAGTAACATAGGACACAATATACAACACACAGGACTATGTACAATATAAACAGTGCATACGCGGGCGAAATATCCCGTTTTTTCAAATCCCAATGTTGACAGCTATGGTCATCATGCAGGCTGCATTTTTGTAGTGAGCCAACGTTATGAACTTCTAAGCATTGTTGTGGGACGATGAGCATAACTCATTGCCGTGTGTAGCCTACCGTATGTTGTACGAATGTTGTCTGGTAACATTGGATACACGTGTATTGTCGAGTTGAGACAGAGATAATTAGCATGCGAAACAGGCAGACCACTTGGAACCATGTTAAGGCCTAACAAAATTAATAGTTGGTTTCAGGTTGCCGACCGACCCTGCCGATTTAGGTGCGACCCAATATATTTTATGAGTTTTTAGAAAAAATTATAATATATTTTTTTTTTTTATAAAGTTTCATAGAAATCTTAGTCAAACATTTAGTATTATGGATATTAAACATGCTGGCAGAGTACATGCATCCATGTTGTTGTGAACATTTTAATTAAATAAAGAAATTCCCTATCCATAGTCGTGGGAAAGAATAAAATAAAAAAATAAAATAAATTCCCTACCTACCCATGGCCAAACTGACAACCAACCTGAAACCAACTATTCATTTTGTTAGGCCTAAGTAAAAAGAGAAAAAAACATGGCTATCTGGTTTTCATTCCATTAACCCTTTCTCTGCCACGCTTATGTACATCCTTATACCATCCTCTGCCAGCTCTATTTGTCTATGGAGAAGTTCCCCTTCTTTGCAGGACTATAACTTTTTTAATTGTATTGCTAAATTGACATTACTATGGCCCATTCAACATCAAGTATCTATTGTTTAGGATGTAGCAACGTTCTACTTTTTCATTCACATATTCATAAAGAAATACAGTCTAAAGTATAAATATGTTTTTATCCTTTTCGGCAGCATTCTGCAGAATGTGATTTATAGCTCCAAATGCATTATATTGATGATCAAATACAGTTTGATAGCGATCGGCGCCAGATATTTCAAATGGACGTGCTTCTAGAAGTTACTACTTATCATCTGATGTTGACCGGATGGGCGGGGGGTCGTTTATAATTCCGTGGGCAACGTTAGATGATTCATGTAGTGTGGGTGATATGATCATCAGAGCAGTTTGTATCGAACACGGTAAAAATAAACGCTGAAACTTACCCCAGTCTCCTCGGGCCGTTGGGCGATGAGCAAAAAGATTGCTATTATGGGATGTTGAAATATGCGATCCATCTCCAGGTTGTATAATAGTATATACGTCCAAATCATGTTGTTTATTGAGTTAGGGTGAGCGATCGATTATCCAGTGTGTCAAGATGGAGTCCCGGGAGCTATAGCGAGTGGTCGGACCGAATTTGGATGAGCACCAGTTTCCGTTTGCCGTTTGGGCGATCCGCCACCAGATGGCGCTCTTGAACCGTTGGAGAGTTGAGAGGAGATCAACAGTAGATCAAGTCTTCGCGGGAGAAATATGATTGCAATCACAGATTTTTGAAATATTGATCTCAATGACGTGTTACGGCATCATTGGCAGATTAAGCATGGCGAGCAATGACGTGTTACGGCGTCCTTGGCGATTAAAGGGTTAATGAGAGCCGACTATCAAAATAACCGTTATGCACATCCCTACTTGTGGCCGAACCACTGCGGTTCAGACAAATCGGGGTCATATGAGAACTTACTGGCAGCAAAGGTGTGGTTTAGGTGAGACGTTCGCCACCTTATTTGAATCCTATTTTTTTGGTTTTCGTGTTCCTTACAAAAAACACAAGAATAGTCCACAGACATGCCAACTACATAGCTAGCTTCCTCTGCAGTGCTCTCTTACAACGTCATATGGTTTGTTGATCCGATTGGTTGAAGTTGGCCTGTGGTAGATCAGATATGATAAACAGATGGTTCATCCAATAACGTGCCAAGTATTTCTTTTTAACCCCATTTCCAAGGACGACTTCTCCGATGGTTCCGTGTAACAAACCCACCAGATGCATCAGGTTACTGACCTACAGGCTATATGTCGGCCACGGCGTCACTGAATGAGGTCATGGCACTGACCTGTAAGCCCAGGGCTTTCCCCAGGATTTTCCGACGAGATGGTGCCGAGTCTCAAATAGGGGCTATATGGGCCCCCGTCTGGAAGGCAAAGATCATTTGCAATCAAGAAAGCAATTTGCTGTAAGTTCCTGCAACTTAGAAATATGAAGTACGGTGTACAAGGTTGCACAATAGTTTAAGGTTGAACACAAAAACACACGCAAACCTGGGGTGACTAGGCATTTTCAGCTGCCGCACCCCCCCTCTGGAACACCCTCCCCATCCATCCATCCACCACCCTGCCCTCCATCAAACAGCCCCTCCAGACCCACCTCTTCAGTCTCGCTTTCACCTGATCCATCATCCTCCCGCCATCAAGACTGACTCAAGCTTTACATTTTAAATAATTAACGTTTTATTGTTGAAATGTCTTTGTTATGTTTTACTCTAATCGACATGTATTAAATTATTGTATCGTGTGTGTAAAGCGACGTATTGTACTGTACTCAGAAAAGCACTATATAAATTGAATGTATTATTATTAGGGCTGTCAGTTTATCGCGTTAGATTAATTAATTACACAGCTAATTATCGCGTTATGAAAATTTACTCAAAATTAATAACAAATAAATAAATATTAAAATATTTTTTTAATCTGATTCATTCCAAGTACGTAGAATACACATTTACAGACGTTTTTTTTTTAATATGGTCCATTTGCATGTTCTTGGTATCTCATTCTAGGGACATCTATGGATCTCAGGGAATGTATTCCCAGTGTCAGGAATACTGTATCTGTTACTAGGCTTGAGTAAATTGTAATGAACCAAATGAGAATATCAATTGAATTTTTATATATATTTTTTTTTTTATCTTTGACTGAATAACACCATGCTAAAATTGACCAGACCTGAAAATTCTAAGCAAATTAATAAAGGGAAGATGATTAAACAGGTTTTGTTGATACAGTACTGAATTCATGCAATTTGAAATATGATATAGAATATAGAATATCAGGGCGGCTGGGTGGCGCAGCGGACATTGGGCTCGTCACCAACTCAAGAGACACCGGGTTCGAATCCGGGTCGGCGTTGCCTCCGGCTTGGCAGAGTTAGCGGGTGGGAAGTCGAAGGGCGGTAGTCTGGTCGTTGTGAACAGCGACTCCTACAGGTCGGTTGGGGGACGCCTGCACAGCAAAGTCAGGAAAATGGCGGGGGCAGTGTGAGCCTCCCACACGTTACACCTCGCCAAATGAGTCTGTGCTGGCAGGTGAAAAGATGTGACAGGCTGCCTCCACATGTATCGGAGGGGACACGTGATGCAAGGCTTCTATCCTCCCTACAACCGGCCAGTGGGGAGCATATGCGAGCAACGATCAGGACAGGACAGGGAGAATTGGCACGAGAGGTAAATTGGGATGGGGAGAAAATCACAGAAAAAAAGAGAAAAAAGTAGATAAAAAAAAAATATATATATATATATATAGAATATCAGGCCTAAAATAGTTATGCGATTAATTAGATACATTTATTACAAATCCTGTAATTAATTAGATACATTTTTTTTAATCGCCTGACAGCACTAATTATTATAATAAAAATATGCACACAGTGGAACAAAGGACCAAGCAATCACATAAGACAATGATGCATCCGTTTTTAAGCTGCCCCAAGCTTTTTTATTATTATTATTATTATTATTATTATTATTATTATTATTATTATTATTATTATTATTATTATTATTATTATTATTATTATTATTATTATTATTATTATTATTATTATTATTATTATTAATTATTTAAACCACATGGTGGCGCTGGCACTTTGTCGTTGTGGTGCTGCGCCCCTATACCATTGTTAGCCCTGTAGGCTATATGTTGGCTAAAGCTCTATAATGAGTTCATAGCACTGACCTATAGGATCTAGGCTATATGTTGGCTAAAGCTCTACTAAATGAGTTCATAGCACTGGACCTATAGGATCTAGGCTATATGTTGGCTAAAGCTCTATAAATGAGTTCATAGCACTGACCTATAGGATCTAGGCTATATGTTGGCTAAAGCTCTATAATGAGTTCATAGCACTGACCTATAGGATCTAGGCTATATGTTGGCTAAAGCTCTACTAAATGAGTTCATAGCACTGACCTATAGGATCTAGGCTATATGTTGGCTAAAGCTCTATAAATGAGTTCATAGCACTGACCTATAGGATCTAGGCTATATGTTGGCTAAAGCTCTATAATGAGTTCATAGCACTGACCTATATGATCTAGGCTATATGTTGGCTAAAGCTCTATAATGAGTTCATAGCACTGACCTATAGGATCTAGGCTATATGTTGGCTAAAGCTCTATAATGAGTTCATAGCACTGACCTATATGATCTAGGCTATATGTTGGCTAAAGCTCTATAATGAGTTCATAGCACTGACCTATAGGATCTAGGCTATATGTTGGCTAAAGCTCTACTAAATGAGTTCATAGCACTGACCTATAGGATCTAGGCTATATGTTGGCTAAAGCTCTATAAATGAGTTCATAGCACTGACCTATAGGATCTAGGCTATATGTTGGCTAAAGCTCTATAAATGAGTTCATAGCACTGACCTATAGGATCTAGGCTATATGTTGGCTAAAGCTCTATAAATGAGTTCATAGCACTGACCTATAGGATCTAGGCTATATGTTGGCCAAGGCTCTACTAAATGAGTTCATAGCACTGACCTATAGGATCAAGGCTATATGTTGGCTAAAGCTCTACTAAATGAGTTCATAGCACTGACCTATAGGATCTAGGCTATATGTTGGCTAAAGCTCTATAAATGAGTTCATAGCACTAACCTATAGGATCTAGGCTATATGTTGGCTAAAGCTCTATAAATGAGTTCATAGCACTGACCTATAGGATCTAGGCTATATGTTGGCTAAAGCTATATAATGAGTTCATAGCACTGACCTATAGGATCTAGGCTATATGTTGGCTAAAGCTCTATAAATGAGTTCATAGCACTGACCTATAGGATCTAGGCTATATGTTGGCTAAAGCTCTACTAAATGAGTTCATAGCACTGACATATAGGATCTAGGCTATATGTTGGCTAAAGCTCTATAAATGAGTTCATAGCACTGACCTATAGGATCTAGGCTATATGTTGGCTAAAGCTCTATAATGAGTTCATAGCACTGACCTATAGGATCTAGGCTATATGTTGGCTAAAGCTCTATAATGAGTTCATAGCACTGACCTATATGATCTAGGCTATATGTTGGCTAAAGCTCTACTAAATGAGTTCATAGCACTGACCTATAGGATCTAGGCTATATGTTGGCTAAAGCTCTATAATGAGTTCATAGCACTGACCTATAGGATCTAGGCTATATGTTGGCCAAGGCTCTACTAAATGAGTTCAAAGCACTGACCTATAGGATCTAGGCTATATGTTGGCTAAAGCTCTATAAATGAGTTCATAGCACTGACCTATAGGATCTAGGCTATATGTTGGCTAAAGCTCTATAAATGAGTTCATAGCACTGACCTATAGGATCTAGGCTATATGTTGGCTAAAGCTCTATAAATGAGTTCATAGCACTGACCTATATGATCTAGGCTATATGTTGGCCAAGGCTCTATAAATGAGTTCATAGCACTGACCTATAGGATCTAGGCTATATGTTGGCCAAGGCTCTATAATGAGTTCATAGCACTGACCTATAGGATCTAGGCTATATGTTGGCTAAAGCTCTATAATGAGTTCATAGCACTGACCTATAGGATCTAGGCTATATGTTGGCTAAAGCTCTATAAATGAGTTCATAGCACTGACCTATAGGATCTAGGCTATATGTTGGCTAAAGCTCTATAAATGAGTTCATAGCACTGACCTATAGGATCTAGGCTATATGTTGGCTAAAGCTCTACTAAATGAGTTCATAGCACTGACCTATAGGATCTAGGCTATATGTTGGCTAAAGCTCTATAATGAGTTCATAGCACTGACCTATAGGATCTAGGCTATATGTTGGCTAAAGCTCTACTAAATGAGTTCATAGCACTGACCTATAGGATCTAGGCTATATGTTGGCTAAAGCTCTATAATGAGTTCATAGCACTGACCTATAGGATCTAGGCTATATGTTGGCCAAGGCTCTACTAAATGAGTTCATAGCACTGACCTATAGGATCTAGGCTATATGTTGGCTAAAGCTCTATAAATGAGTTCATAGCACTGACCTATAGGATCTAGGCTATATGTTGGCTAAAGCTCTATAAATGAGTTCATAGCACTGACCTATAGGATCTAGGCTATATGTTGGCCAAGGCTCTATAATGAGTTCATAGCACTGACCTATAGGATCTAGGCTATATGTTGGCTAAAGCTCTATAATGAGTTCATAGCACTGACCTATAGGATCTAGGCTATATGTTGGCCAATGCTCTATAAATGAGTTCATAGCACTGACCTATAGGATCTAGGCTATATGTTGGCCAAGGCTCTATAATGAGTTCATAGCACTGACCTATAGGATCTAGGCTATATGTTGGCTAAAGCTCTATAATGAGTTCATAGCACTGACCTATAGGATCTAGGCTATATGTTGGCTAAAGCTCTATAAATGAGTTCATAGCACTGACCTATAGGATCTAGGCTATATGTTGGCTAAAGCTCTATAAATGAGTTCATAGCACTGACCTATAGGATCTAGGCTATATGTTGGCTAAAGCTCTACTAAATGAGTTCATAGCACTGACCTATAGGATCTAGGCTATATGTTGGCTAAAGCTCTATAATGAGTTCATAGCACTGACCTATAGGATCTAGGCTATATGTTGGCCAAGGCTCTACTAAATGAGTTCATAGCACTGACCTATAGGATCTAGGCTATATGTTGGCTAAAGCTCTATAAATGAGTTCATAGCACTGACCTATAGGATCTAGGCTATATGTTGGCTAAAGCTCTATAAATGAGTTCATAGCACTGACCTATAGGATCTAGGCTATATGTTGGCTAAAGCTCTATAAATGAGTTCATAGCACTGACCTATATGATCTAGGCTATATGTTGGCTAAAGCTCTATAAATGAGTTCATAGCACTGACCTATAGGATCTAGGCTATATGTTGGCTAAAGCTCTATAATGAGTTCATAGCACTGACCTATAGGATCTAGGCTATATGTTGGCTAAAGCTCTATAATGAGTTCATAGCACTGACCTATAGGATCTAGGCTATATGTTGGCTAAAGCTCTACTAAATGAGTTCATAGCACTGACCTATAGGATCTAGGCTATATGTTGGCTAAAGCTCTATAAATGAGTTCATAGCACTGACCTATAGGATCTAGGCTATATGTTGGCCAAGGCTCTACTAAATGAGTTCAAAGCACTGACCTATAGGATCTAGGCTATATGTTGGCTAAAGCTCTATAAATGAGTTCATAGCACTGACCTATAGGATCTAGGCTATATGTTGGCTAAAGCTCTATAAATGAGTTCATAGCACTGACCTATAGGATCTAGGCTATATGTTGGCTAAAGCTCTATAAATGAGTTCATAGCACTGACCTATATGATCTAGGCTATATGTTGGCCAAGGCTCTATAAATGAGTTCATAGCACTGACCTATAGGATCTAGGCTATATGTTGGCCAAGGCTCTATAATGAGTTCATAGCACTGACCTATAGGATCTAGGCTATATGTTGGCTAAAGCTCTATAATGAGTTCATAGCACTGACCTATAGGATCTAGGCTATATGTTGGCTAAAGCTCTATAAATGAGTTCATAGCACTGACCTATAGGATCTAGGCTATATGTTGGCTAAAGCTCTATAAATGAGTTCATAGCACTGACCTATAGGATCTAGGCTATATGTTGGCTAAAGCTCTACTAAATGAGTTCATAGCACTGACCTATAGGATCTAGGCTATATGTTGGCTAAAGCTCTATAATGAGTTCATAGCACTGACCTATAGGATCTAGGCTATATGTTGGCTAAAGCTCTACTAAATGAGTTCATAGCACTGACCTATAGGATCTAGGCTATATGTTGGCTAAAGCTCTATAATGAGTTCATAGCACTGACCTATAGGATCTAGGCTATATGTTGGCCAAGGCTCTACTAAATGAGTTCATAGCACTGACCTATAGGATCTAGGCTATATGTTGGCTAAAGCTCTATAAATGAGTTCATAGCACTGACCTATAGGATCTAGGCTATATGTTGGCTAAAGCTCTATAAATGAGTTCATAGCACTGACCTATAGGATCTAGGCTATATGTTGGCCAAGGCTCTATAATGAGTTCATAGCACTGACCTATAGGATCTAGGCTATATGTTGGCTAAAGCTCTATAATGAGTTCATAGCACTGACCTATAGGATCTAGGCTATATGTTGGCCAATGCTCTATAAATGAGTTCATAGCACTGACCTATAGGATCTAGGCTATATGTTGGCCAAGGCTCTATAATGAGTTCATAGCACTGACCTATAGGATCTAGGCTATATGTTGGCTAAAGCTCTATAATGAGTTCATAGCACTGACCTATAGGATCTAGGCTATATGTTGGCTAAAGCTCTATAAATGAGTTCATAGCACTGACCTATAGGATCTAGGCTATATGTTGGCTAAAGCTCTATAAATGAGTTCATAGCACTGACCTATAGGATCTAGGCTATATGTTGGCTAAAGCTCTACTAAATGAGTTCATAGCACTGACCTATAGGATCTAGGCTATATGTTGGCTAAAGCTCTATAATGAGTTCATAGCACTGACCTATAGGATCTAGGCTATATGTTGGCCAAGGCTCTACTAAATGAGTTCATAGCACTGACCTATAGGATCTAGGCTATATGTTGGCTAAAGCTCTATAAATGAGTTCATAGCACTGACCTATAGGATCTAGGCTATATGTTGGCTAAAGCTCTATAAATGAGTTCATAGCACTGACCTATAGGATCTAGGCTATATGTTGGCTAAAGCTCTATAAATGAGTTCATAGCACTGACCTATATGATCTAGGCTATATGTTGGCTAAAGCTCTATAAATGAGTTCATAGCACTGACCTATAGGATCTAGGCTATATGTTGGCTAAAGCTCTATAATGAGTTCATAGCACTGACCTATAGGATCTAGGCTATATGTTGGCTAAAGCTCTATAATGAGTTCATAGCACTGACCTATAGGATCTAGGCTATATGTTGGCTAAAGCTCTACTAAATGAGTTCATAGCACTGACCTATAGGATCTAGGCTATATGTTGGCTAAAGCTCTATAAATGAGTTCATAGCACTGACCTATAGGATCTAGGCTATATGTTGGCTAAAGCTCTATAAATGAGTTCATAGCACTGACCTATAGGATCTAGGCTATATGTTGGCTAAAGCTCTACTAAATGAGTTCATAGCACTGACCTATAGGATCTAGGCTATATGTTGGCTAAAGCTCTATAAATGAGTTCATAGCACTGACCTATAGGATCTAGGCTATATGTTGGCTAAAGCTCTATAATGAGTTCATAGCACTGACCTATAGGATCTAGGCTATATGTTGGCTAAAGCTCTATAATGAGTTCATAGCACTGACCTATAGGATCTAGGCTATATGTTGGCTAAAGCTCTACTAAATGAGTTCATAGCACTGACCTATAGGATCTAGGCTATATGTTGGCTAAAGCTCTATAATGAGTTCATAGCACTGACCTATAGGATCTAGGCTATATGTTGGCCAAGGCTCTACTAAATGAGTTCATAGCACTGACCTATAGGATCTAGGCTATATGTTGGCTAAAGCTCTATAAATGAGTTCATAGCACTGACCTATAGGATCTAGGCTATATGTTGGCTAAAGCTCTATAAATGAGTTCATAGCACTGACCTATAGGATCTAGGCTATATGTTGGCTAAAGCTCTATAAATGAGTTCATAGCACTGACCTATATGATCTAGGCTATATGTTGGCCAAGGCTCTATAAATGAGTTCATAGCACTGACCTATAGGATCTAGGCTATATGTTGGCCAAGGCTCTATAATGAGTTCATAGCACTGACCTATAGGATCTAGGCTATATGTTGGCTAAAGCTCTATAATGAGTTCATAGCACTGACCTATAGGATCTAGGCTATATGTTGGCTAAAGCTCTATAAATGAGTTCATAGCACTGACCTATAGGATCTAGGCTATATGTTGGCTAAAGCTCTATAAATGAGTTCATAGCACTGACCTATAGGATCTAGGCTATATGTTGGCTAAAGCTCTACTAAATGAGTTCATAGCACTGACCTATAGGATCTAGGCTATATGTTGGCTAAAGCTCTATAATGAGTTCATAGCACTGACCTATAGGATCTAGGCTATATGTTGGCTAAAGCTCTACTAAATGAGTTCATAGCACTGACCTATAGGATCTAGGCTATATGTTGGCTAAAGCTCTATAATGAGTTCATAGCACTGACCTATAGGATCTAGGCTATATGTTGGCCAAGGCTCTACTAAATGAGTTCATAGCACTGACCTATAGGATCTAGGCTATATGTTGGCTAAAGCTCTATAAATGAGTTCATAGCACTGACCTATAGGATCTAGGCTATATGTTGGCTAAAGCTCTATAAATGAGTTCATAGCACTGACCTATAGGATCTAGGCTATATGTTGGCCAAGGCTCTATAATGAGTTCATAGCACTGACCTATAGGATCTAGGCTATATGTTGGCTAAAGCTCTATAATGAGTTCATAGCACTGACCTATAGGATCTAGGCTATATGTTGGCCAAGGCTCTATAAATGAGTTCATAGCACTGACCTATAGGATCTAGGCTATATGTTGGCCAAGGCTCTATAATGAGTTCATAGCACTGACCTATAGGATCTAGGCTATATGTTGGCTAAAGCTCTATAATGAGTTCATAGCACTGACCTATAGGATCTAGGCTATATGTTGGCTAAAGCTCTATAAATGAGTTCATAGCACTGACCTATAGGATCTAGGCTATATGTTGGCTAAAGCTCTATAAATGAGTTCATAGCACTGACCTATAGGATCTAGGCTATATGTTGGCTAAAGCTCTACTAAATGAGTTCATAGCACTGACCTATAGGATCTAGGCTATATGTTGGCTAAAGCTCTATAATGAGTTCATAGCACTGACCTATAGGATCTAGGCTATATGTTGGCCAAGGCTCTACTAAATGAGTTCATAGCACTGACCTATAGGATCTAGGCTATATGTTGGCTAAAGCTCTATAAATGAGTTCATAGCACTGACCTATAGGATCTAGGCTATATGTTGGCTAAAGCTCTATAAATGAGTTCATAGCACTGACCTATAGGATCTAGGCTATATGTTGGCTAAAGCTCTATAAATGAGTTCATAGCACTGACCTATATGATCTAGGCTATATGTTGGCTAAAGCTCTATAATGAGTTCATAGCACTGACCTATAGGATCTAGGCTATATGTTGGCTAAAGCTCTACTAAATGAGTTCATAGCACTGACCTATAGGATCTAGGCTATATGTTGGCTAAAGCTCTATAAATGAGTTCATAGCACTGACCTATAGGATCTAGGCTATATGTTGGCTAAAGCTCTATAAATGAGTTCATAGCACTGACCTATAGATCTAGGCTATATGTTGGCTAAAGCTCTATAAATGAGTTCATAGCACTGACCTATAGGATCTAGGCTATATGTTGGCTAAAGCTCTATAAATGAGTTCATAGCACTGACCTATAGATCTAGGCTATATGTTGGCTAAAGCTCTATAATGAGTTCATAGCACTGACCTATAGGATCTAGGCTATATGTTGGCTAAAGCTCTATAAATGAGTTCATAGCACTGACCTATAGGATCTAGGCTATATGTTGGCTAAAGCTCTATAATGAGTTCATAGCACTGACCTATAGGATCTAGGCTATATGTTGGCTAAAGCTCTATAAATGAGTTCATAGCACTGACCTATAGGATCTAGGCTATATGTTGGCTAAAGCTCTATAAATGAGTTCATAGCACTGACCTATAGATCTAGGCTATATGTTGGCTAAAGCTCTATAAATGAGTTCATAGCACTGACCTATAGATCTAGGCTATATGTTGGCTAAAGCTCTATAAATGAGTTCATAGCACTGACCTATAGGATCTAGGCTATATGTTGGCTAAAGCTCTATAAATGAGTTCATAGCACTGACCTATAGATCTAGGCTATATGTTGGCTAAAGCTCTATAATGAGTTCATAGCACTGACCTATAGGATCTAGGCTATATGTTGGCTAAAGCTCTATAAATGAGTTCATAGCACTGACCTATAGGATCTAGACTATATGTTGGCTAAAGCTCTATAATGAGTTCATAGCACTGACCTATAGGATCTAGGCTATATGTTGGCCAAGGCTCTACTAAATGAGTTCATAGCACTGACCTATAGGATCTAGGCTATATGTTGGCTAAAGCTCTATAAATGAGTTCATAGCACTGACCTATAGGATCTAGGCTATATGTTGGCTAAAGCTCTATAAATGAGTTCATAGCACTGACCTATAGATCTAGGCTATATGTTGGCTAAAGCTCTATAAATGAGTTCATAGCACTGACCTATAGGATCTAGGCTATATGTTGGCTAAAGCTCTATAATGAGTTCATAGCACTGACCTATAGGATCTAGGCTATATGTTGGCTAAAGCTCTATAAATGAGTTCATAGCACTGACCTATAGATCTAGGCTATATGTTGGCTAAAGCTCTATAATGAGTTCATAGCACTGACCTATAGGATCTAGGCTATATGTTGGCTAAAGCTCTATAATGAGTTCATAGCACTGACCTATAGGATCTAGGCTATATGTTGGCTAAAGCCCTATAATGAGTTCATAGCACTGACCTATAGGATCTAGGCTATATGTTGGCTAAAGCTCTATAAATGAGTTCATAGCACTGACCTATAGGATCTAGGCTATATGTTGGCTAAAGCTCTATAAATGAGTTCATAGCACTGACCTATAGGATCTAGGCTATATGTTGGCTAAAGCTCTATAATGAGTTCATAGCACTGACCTATAGATCTAGGCTATATGTTGGCTAAAGCTCTATAAATGAGTTCATAGCACTGACCTATAGGATCTAGGCCAGGGGTGTCAAACTCATTTTCACAGAGGGCCACATCAGCATTATGGTTGCCCTCAAAGGGCCAAAGACCGTATAAATGTTAATGTAATGTAAAATAAATGTAGCTACACATTTACATATTGTTAAACATGGTGTTTCTGTATTTATTACTTATTCAAGTTATACATATTGCATATTCATTTGCATAAATATAAAAATATATGTTAGCTTATGTTATTTTAACAAATAATTTTAGTTTATCAGAACCCCATATTACTCCACCAATCAATGATCAAACCATTCAAGTAAATAACAAAGAAGAATATCATCAAATACAAGCTATGACATTAGGTTTGTTCAAAACCTTTTTGTCACAGTCAAGAGGGGCAGAACTAACAACTGTGAGCTGCAAAGAACACGTGGGACAGATGTAGCAGATGTTACAAAAACAAATGGCTGCACACAACCTTGAAGAGGCCATACATCCAACTAATGGAAGATAGTTTAATTAACTTTAATTAACAGATTGCAGAATGGGTACAGTACAGCTCAATACACACAATTGTTAAGGGGATGCAGACCAGAGAAAGACTTTCGACTTGTTTACATCAGGGTCCCCCATTTTCAATTCGTAATGAAATTGCTATTATGTGTCTGCATGAACACACAACTGTAACTGTACTCAAAAATAACAAAATAAGGGTTGTCTCAGTTAACAACTATATTGGTCAAGTTTTGGGTGGGACTTGTTTGCATCCCTACAGCTTCTTATTCAATTGAGCGAGATGCTCGGTTATGTCACACAGCCAGCTTGCATCTGACAGTTCAGACAATATTTCTTCAACCCTTTGTTACCTATTCCGCCTGGATCTTTTTTGTATTTTGGGCTGTAAAATTGTCAAAGAATGTCTGAGGAGTAAGTGCTTTTGGCTTTTTTCCTTTTACCTCAGATGTTCAACATACATGCATGTGTAAGAATGTGTAATAACTAAGGCTGTCAAAGTTAAAGCTTTATTAACGCATTAACCCACAAAAATTTTTTTTTTTTTTTTTTTTTTACCTGAGCTCTTGGGGGGCCACATCAAATGACGTGGCGGGCCGGATTTGGCCCGCGGGCCGTGAGTTTGACACCTATGATCTAGGCTATATGTTGGCTAAAGCTCTATAAATGAGTTCATAGCACTGACCTATAGGATCTAGGCTATATGTTGGCTAAAGCTCTATAAATGAGTTCATAGCACTGACCTATAGGATCTAGGCTATATGTTGGCTAAAGCTCTATAAATGAGTTCATAGCACTGACCTATAGGATCTAGGCTATATGTTGGCTAAAGCTCTATAAATGAGTTCATAGCACTGACCTATAGGATCTAGGCTATATGTTGGCTAAAGCTCTATAATGAGTTCATAGCACTGACCTATAGGATGATTCTAGGCTATATTCTACTAAATGAGATGTATCTTTTTACTGCCTTCCGTTAATGTTTTGGTCAAGACAAGAGACCGGGCATTTTTAAGTGCTTTTTTTTTATCGATAGGACAGATGGACATTTGAGAGAGAGAGAGAGTGAGAGCGAGAGCGAGAACGAGAGCGAGAGATGGGGAGGACCTGGCTGCAACACATGTCCCTGGCAGGGTTTCCGTTAGAATTTTTTTTTGCAGGTCTGAGTGTCCGGTAGATTTCAATCTACCGGACAAATGGGATAAATTCCGGTCAGAGTTTATTGAGCTTAAAAACAATTGATATGCCTATATAAAGAATGACATCATCAAGGCATTTATAATATTTTAACTTAAAACTAGGCTACTTTTGCGTATATACAGTCATTAATATATTCCAAATAAAATAAGTCCCTCGAGACTTCGTGCTGCTGCCGACTTGAGGTGTCGGTGGGCAGTCTGCCCGACCTTAATAAACAGCAGTCTGTTATAATCACATTTTTATGAGCTAACGAATTCCGTTATATTGGACATTTATATTAATTATATCAAGCGAAGAACTGAACATTATCGTGGGTTTGCGTGATTTATATCTCCACCTCCCAACGACTTGGTGCTGGTCATAATGTCCGGTGAAAATAATTCCCTCTAAACACAATTTGATTATTTGAATTGTATTAAAATAGGCTAAAATTAAATAGCCTATGCATGAACGAAACAATCATTTGTTTCATCGTTGCTTCACCAAGCAGCCGGTCTAATAATGACATTCTGTTGTCAGCGCGAGCTGGCTGCTGATATATTTACGTGAAGCATGGAGCAGCAGTGTTTTTAGGTCCGGTCTGGAAACCGCTCAGCAGCGCCCCCACCCAACAGCTGAATTGCCAATGGCTGAATTGGAGTACTGCACCCTGCCGGCCGGCAGATGGATGCTTCTCGCAAATATATCAGCAGCCAGCTCGCGCTGACAAGACAATGTCATTATTAGACCGGCTGCTTAATGATTGTTTGTTTCGTTCATCGCATAGGCTATTTAATTTTAGCCTATTTTAATACAATTCAAATAATCTAATTGTGTTTAGAGGGAATTATTTTCACCGGACATTATGACCGGAGAGATTAAATATGTCGGACTTCAACAGATTTTGCCGGTCAAAAACCGGTAATTACCGGCTAACGGAAACGCTGGTCCCTGGACCGGATTCGAACCCAGGACGTTGCGATTACAATGCAAGCGCATTTACATGGTGCGCCACTGGGGCGCCCGCGAGACCGACCTTTCCTAAGATAGACACGACTTTACGAAGTCCACTTCAACCCATCTCTGCTCAACGGGCACTCAGAAAGCCAACCCTGTGACCGGCGTCCACTCTAACGTCATCCCTCATTGTGCCAGCTTAAGACAGCCCTGGGCGACAGAGAGCAGCGATGCACCACCTGTCATAAACACATTCCCTGCCAGAGCTCAACGAGAGATGCTGCCGGCCTGCAGACCCAGGCTCCGCTCGCCACAGTGACGTAGGTCACCGTCAACAACATTAACACAAAGTGATGTCAGCTTGGCGTCTGGATCTCCCAAGTAAGACTATACCTTAGCTGCATGGTGAACTTGTTTGGAAGCAAGAAAACTCCCTCACTCTCTCTCCCTCTCCTCCAGGGTGTACGTGTGTGCATTTAAATGAGAGAACGCTAACAGAAGGGGAAGGAACACGGCAGTGCTGGCTCATATAATACACCAATGGTGGAGATATGGCCTCACATCTCGATCTGTGGCAAGTTGTAAAGAGCAAGTTATCATCCTGCAGCCAGCGAGACCGGCGTGGCAAACAGCCCCATTCCTAAAGAAAGGGGCTATACCAGTTCTCCCAGCCTGCAGCCGACGATTTGTCCCATTTCACGATTTACATACCATGTGAACAGAGTACATGATACTATGATCACATGAGGGGCTTAAACAACCCACTCCTGTTGAAAACAGAAGCCGTATTGAAACTGCCTTTGTAAATCATCAAATTATGTCAATTTCTCTTCATTTCAGATTAAGTTATTATATTATAAAGTATCACATCTAGACGGCCGTGTCTTTTAAATTTACCAAAACCACCAACGCAATAGCTAAGAAAGTAGCAAAACAGCATTGTTTTTGACTCGACCGGCTCCAGAAGAAGAAGGCATTCTGTCGAATAGTGAAATAGGCCAATCAGGAAAAGCACGTCTGCTGCATCTGTAGCGGAGCAGGTTGCCATCATCACGGCCACAGCGCTCTCTCAGCGTGATGAAGTATCACTGCCGCCATAGAGGAGAGCCACACAAAGACTCCATTCAGAGGGGACTGCACGGACACCATGTTTCAGCAGCTGTGCACAGAGTTCCAAATGAACTATTTTTTTCTTCTCCATAGCGCTTTTCTTTTTTGCCCGCCTTAATGTAACCGATTCTCTGCCAACAACGATACGCGTTTGTCTGCCAATCGTTGAACGCCAACCACGTATATATACATTTGACAATTTTTCCCTTTTTTCCCGATGTGTGCCTTGTTTTCATAGCCATCAGCGTATGTTGTTGTACTAACGAATGCCGTTATTGACAATCAATTAATCAGAAACGACTTTTTCACATCTTGAACGATAGATACTCGATGTTAATTGGGCCATAGTATTGCATCCATAGCTATAATATAGAATAAAGTTATAGCCCTGCAAACAAGGGGACCGACTCCATTGGTTTAATGCTTGGCAGCACAGCCATATCCCAGTTAATTTTTTTTTTTTTTTAAACAACAGATGTATTGTTACGAAGGATCAGATTAAACCGAATATATATATTTATTAATTGATATATATTGCATAATATTTGTATATCGTTTGATATCCCTTGTGTATTCCTTGTACATATACACGGAATATCCCTTTAACCTAGTACAGACCATAATATTTCGTTCTCCTATTGGACAGCGGTCCCTTAGGCACCATTGCCATACCCCCAAGGTCTGGTTCAAAGTCACCGCCAAAGACTTGCCTGGACATGAACTGCGCAAGGATATGAGACAGGAATAAAGCTGGTACTAGTTTGTTCACCTAACGTATAAATACGGCGCAGGTGAATACAGAAGTAGAGTTACCCAATAAGTTGAAGCCTCACCCACGATACAACGTGCGGTGAAGTATGGCCTGTTTGGCCCCAAATAGAGCATTGAGACTAGGGGTGGGACGATACATCGATCCAGATCGATACATCGATGTAATTATCAACAATCGAATCGGATCGATGCGATGTAATAAGATCGATTCATATCGATACTCTTATTTTGAAAATCCTGTGGCGAGTCTCATATCCGCCCAAGAACAACAGCAGTAGCTCCGTGTGTGTAGATGTTACAGCATAGCATTCTCCCTTTCTGTGTGTGTGTGTGCGCGCGTCTTTGGAAAGACCAGATGAGGTCAGAGGAGTTTGATGTTTAAATGTTATTTAAACATAAACAATATAATACATAATAAATGTAGGCCTATACATGATCATGCAACATCAACAAATTGTTGTAGGAACAGTTTGGGAGAGGGAGGTTGTGAGTTTTGAGTTCCAAAAAATGTAGCTTAAAGTTTAAAGCTCAATATATAAAAACGTGGCACTTTACAGTGAACAGGAGGTCTATTTGTATTAAAAACAATAGATTGATTTTCCTTTAAATGTCTGGAAGAGCTCAAAAATACAAATGTCAAATGATATTTTCATTACCTTTTTTTTGTTGATCTAAATGTTACTGATTGTGTTAAATGGGCATATGATATCATCTCATATCGATTGCAGGCACCTGAATCTAATCGTATCGTATTGTATCGTGAGAGACTTTGTGATATCGGCAAATATCGTATCGTTGTCCAAAGAATCGATATCGTATCGTATCATGATGAAACTGGTGATTCCCACCCCTAATTGAGACCGCGTGCAAATTAATAACTGAAGTATCAGAGTTTAACGCTGTACCGTCGAGTTCGACCTACTCTATTAAGTCAGTAATAGTCTATTTATGTATAGTGTATCGTGCGGCTACCGTTCTACAGTGACCAGCATCACCAACGTTTCCTCGTACCAGCTAGTGTGCTTATCCAGGCTGGGCTGCTTACCCTGGCGCTTTCACCCGAGGAGCCCTAGACGAGGACCGTGTGGATCATGTACACTGGATAACCTACCGACAACTGCATAGCCCTTTTCGGCTGGATTATATTTTGCTTTGGTCCTGTAATTGATGGAGCGGAGAATCGCCTACACCCACAATTGTGTGGGATTTACCCTGTGAGGAGCAACGTCGAGCCCGCCTCTCAGAAGCCTGAGGCCGGCTAGCTTTCTTCCATGCGGAGCTGCATGCCACGGAGAACAGCTGTATTAGTCTGCGGATCAAGAGATTATTGCACCGTCTCCTGTATTTGGAGTCTCTCTATTCATCGTTGACCCAGACTCTACTACCGACAAATCCTCTCCCCTTGCTGGCTTACAACCGGAGGGACCCTACCAGTATCTCCCGCTACCTTACTAGAGTACCATAGATATAATTCCTAAGATTCAGGTTGTATTATTATCTCTTGCGTAATATGAGAATGGACATACGTTATTGATTTGCCTACGCACATTCCTTTGCCTTATAAGCGCACCTTAAGTAAAGTATATTATGTACTATCATTGCTGCTAATAAATACTTAAACCCAGTTTTGTGTGGAACCGAGTCATTGTGGGAAGTGTTCATCATAAGATACCTGTGTACTGTATGGCCAGTAGTAATGTACATAAGACAGTAGTGGTTTAATGATACCATACTTATTAATACAGTCAGGGAATTGTACCCCTCAGTTACATGTATGTTTATTTATTTTGCAGCAATTCTTTGTCGTTGCCGCCATCTTTAGTGTTACAGCCCCTCACACTCCAGTTCTCAGGCTGCAGCTGGTTTAAAAGCGAAAGTAAACAGGCTTCTCTGCTGGCTGTGGCTCCAGGGGAGTTGAACAGTTCTGGCTCTGCAAGTTTATTTTAGATCTTTTGGCGCTTTTTTGGTGGACAAACCACCGCACATGTGCACTGTGACTCGTGACTGGAGTCTAGTTCTGCTAGCACACATAGCCTACTGTGTACAGACGGTTTCAAACTGTATTTTAAATTAGAAAGCAAACAAAATAAATAGACAAGAGAAAAATAAATCTCAATTTGGTCAGTATTGTCATTTGGACAAGCAAAGCCATTACTTTAAGTTGCAGGCAAGAAAGACAAGTCTGTCCACTGTCCAAAAAAAATTATAAAAATAGTATAAATAAAAAATAAATAAAAAAACAATTTTTCGATATTAGATATCGACTATTAAAATATATCGCGATATTTATCGTTATAGTTATATCGCCCAGCCCTACACACATATACTATCGATAATCTAGCGTTTATTTGAAAACGATTCATAAATAGGCCGAAAAATCACAACGTTTTTGTGTATTCTAGAATATTCCAGTAAATGTCTTTTATCATGGAATCTTTATATTTTCCTTGAAAACAAGGGCTTTTCAAAATGCTATAAAACAAAAATGAACCGATAAACAATCCGCTTCGACAATGTTGACTGCAAACGAGTCATTGATAAAGCAACGGGCAGATTAGACACAGCCATAATTTAAAACATAGATTAGGCGTTTTTAATGCTAACATTGAAGTGGGTGGTGGCATTCAACGGGTAAATCAAGGTTAAGCAACCTTGGGCTCTGAAAGTGTTAAAGAAAGTTGATTTAATGGCGGCTACGTGGCGTAGTGGGCAAGGTGCTCGCCACGAAATGTGGAGCGCTGGGCTTGCCTGTTCGAGCCCAGCGCTCCACATTTGCTTTCAGTTTAGCTGGTCGTCCGTACTAATACACATTGGCCGTATTAGGGGGTGGGAAACTGATGGGTGGGGATCGGGCGTTGTGGACAGCGACTCCTACAGGTCGGTTGGTGCGCCTGCGCAGTAGAATCAGGAAGTGTCGGGGGCAGCGTGAGCCTCCCACGCGTTACTCCTCGCCACTGAGAGATCGAGCTGCGCAGGTGAAAAGATGCGACTGCTGTTACCTCAAGTACCGGAGGGGACTTGTGCTATGTATTAGGGGTGGACGGTATAAACGGTATACGGTATAAACGGTATGAATTTGCTCTACGGTATGGATTTTGAGTATACCGTGTAACCGGTAGTGCAGCTCTAAAATAGCAATGACGTCATGTAACCACAGCGCGACTATTTCACTCGCATTTGCCCCTAAAAATAGATATAATTAGTCATAGATAATAGATATGTGCGAACTGGAAAAAGTTATTTAGGAGGCTTCGCGCAGTGGGCGTGCCAGCCCCTACCGCACGCATGTAAACACGGGTCTAGTAGTCTAGTGGGACGGGACACGGGAGCTGTCGGCGTCTCCCTGAGCTAACGTTAGCTTAGCTACCGTTACAAAATGACCCAGTCAACTATTCACTTTTAGTTTAATACATGATGGGGCATTGTCTAACCGAACGGTATCTAGTCGGCCAGCTACCGATAGCTCCTGACATCAACAAACGCTCCACAAAGTCTAGTACTAGAGACGTGTATGCTACCTGTTAGCTCACGTTGTTAACGTTAACGCTCGTTAGTTCACCGTTCAAAACGAAATGTCCCATTGAACTAAATAATTCACTGAGGCGTTGTATTAACGTTATATATGCAGTAGCTACAGATAGCTCATGATATCAATGTCTTATAACACTGATTCGATGCGTATTCGAGCTGAGGGCTTGCTAACGTTATAATACCAATACAATAGGGTCCAGGTGCAGCACCGGAGAATCCTGGCCGTAGCTCTGCTCGAGGCTACTAGAGTATAGGTCCAGGTGCAGCTCCGGAGAAACCTGGCCGTAGCTGGAGGCTACTAGAGTACACACAGACAGTGGAGCTTGTTGCGTGGTGGCGATGTCTCGCAGATAATACCAGTACAAGTCTAATTATATAATATATATATTTTATAAAAAAAAAAAAAAAATATATAAATTTTTTTTTTAATCAAAAACGATGATACCGTGATATATACCGTTACCGTCTATGCTTCAAATTATACCGTGATATAAATTTTAGACCATACCGTCCACCCCTACTATGTATGACTTAGTCCACATTGCAGCCGGCTTGTGGGAGGCAAGAAACAGCGTTCGTGACAGGGGAGGGTTGAATTGGATGATACGAAATTGGGATGGGAGAAAATATAGAAAATGGGAGAAAAAGTGGATAAAAAAAAAGAAAGTTGATTTAATAAAAATGTTTAAAAGACTCATTTAATCAGATTAATCACTTTATTCAAATTGAGGATTTTGTTTGAGGATTTTTTTATTTATTCTTTTAGATTTTTTTAATAATTTTTTTTTAATTAAAAACGAAGGTTCGAACATCCGTTCGAAAAACCCTGACGAAGTTCGAATCCCAAAAACAGGCTTTGGGGAAACAGCCTTACTGTCCCGTCTCTTGGGTCTTTGAAAAGACCAGACGAGGTCAGAGGAGTTTGATCATATTTGGAGGATGGAAGATAACGTTGACAATTAACTCAATGGACGCCAGACCCGAATAAAGTCGGCTTAACTCGCGCCAAACCCGAAAAAAGTCGGGTTTTCATCGTCATTTCTTTTATTCGATATATCCATTCATCCATCCAGAGAGTCTGGTGTTATCATAGGGAATGGGTCTGAGAGCGCAAAAGTCCAATACCGCCGCCTGGTAGGTTGCGGCCGGTATTGCGTCAATTATATAGGTCCGGGCGGACTTTTCCTTGTCGGACATGCCGAGCGGTTATAACGCATGGATTTATAAGAATCAAACACTCCAGATTCATGTTCTTTGGTGGATTATGTTGGCGACACGATCGACATCAATACTTGGAATGGCGATCAGATAATTGGAATATTCTTTTTGGGGTACATCCTAGTCAAGGTAAGGGCTATTATGGTATCAATCTTGCGTTGATCCAAGAATTCCTTCATTGCGATCCACATTGTATGTGTGTAATGTACTGTGTAACGTATTCCGTTGGTGACGATCAAAGCATACACACATATGGGCGGCCGGGTAGCGCAGCGGACTAAGCGTCTGTCTACCACCGCAGAGACAGTGGGATCGAATCCAGCTGTGGTGCCTCCGGCTTGGCCGACCGTCCATACTAACAATTGGCCGTGTCAGCGGGTGGGAAAGCCGGTGGGGTGGGTCCTGGTCGTTGTAAACAGCGACTCCTACAGTTCGGTCGGGGCGCCTGCACAGCGAGGGAAGGTAGTGTGACCTTCCACACGTTACACTCTCCCAGTGAGAGTCCACGCTGCCAGGTGAAAAGAAGCGGTGGGCTGGGTACACATGTGTCGGAGGAAGCATGTGATAGTCTCCGCCCTCCCAGACCGACGGTAGGGGGTAGAGTGCGCAACGACCGGGTAGGGGGATTGGGAATTGGCATAACGACTAACATTGGGATGGGAGAAAAACAGAAAAAGGAGGGGGGAAAAGATAATAAAAAAAAAATAATACACACATATGGCTATTATGCAATACGCAGCCTTTTGGGAATTACCCTAGACCGCTCTAAAACTATACTTATATTCACCACGGTATAAAACGGGAATGTATGGATGAATTTTTTTTTCTTTTTCACATATTGAACGATACTCGATGTCAAATGGGCAATAGTATTATATCCATAGCTATAATATATAATAGTTTTATTTTAGCCCTGCAAACACAGCCACGTATTCCTATACTTTAAAGCGTTGGCCTTTTAACCAACACAGTACACAGCTGCCTCTGGTGCTAATTGAGTTAAGGTATGTTACAATAAATAACAAAATAATAATAACTTTATTATTATATTTTTTTTGTATAGCACTTTAACAAATGTTGAAATTGAGAAAGTTTGGAGATTTTGACATTCTTGTACAATCGAAATATTTTTGTTATTACAGAAAGTTAAGGACCGAAAAAAGGTACAGTTGGGTACCGATGCAGAATTCCAGGAACTGGTACAGATACTAAAATGTGAACATGACCAAACCCTAATAAGGCCTAACAAAAATAATGGTTTGGTTCCGGTTGCCGACCGACCCTGCCGATTTAGGTGCGACCCAATTTATTTTATGAGTTTAAAAAAAAATTGTAAAAAAAAAAAAATAATAATAATAAAGTTTCATAAAAATCTTAGTCAAACCTTTAGTATTATGGATATTAAACATGCTGGCAGAGTACATGCATCCATGTTGTCGTGAACATTTTAATTAAATAAAGAAATTCCCTATCCATGGTCGCCGTGGGAAGAGATACAAAAAAATTAAATTAAAATAAATTCCCTACCTACTCATGGCCTTAACTGACAACCAACAGGAACCAAACAATTTATTTTTATGCCTAAGGATATTTTGTTTTCCAGTACAAATTACAATGTGATAAGATATTTTGTATGTCTTCATCTTGGAATACAATTGTCATGGTGCAGTTTCATTCAAAACTTCCTATTTTCTTTTACTTTTTAAATAGAGATAAATGGACTGCATTTAGGCTATACAAGTCTTTTATCCAAAGCACTTTACAACTTATGACACACACACACACACAGTGCAAGGTGCACTGCCAACCTTCTCATCGGGAGCAGGTTTGGGTTAAGTGTAGAGCCATATGAAATCCGTTTTATTTTTTTCCAAATTCCATTTTATTTTTTTCCAAATTCATTTTTTTCCGTTTTAATATTTCAGAATTCTGTATTTTGCTTTGTACGCTCATTTTACCATCAGAAATAGTGTCTAATAAGTGGGAATGAATAAATGTCCACAATTTAATAAGATATAACAGTCCATTTAATAGGGCCGTCTTAAATACTTTGAAGCTTCGTTCGATGGGCATGGGATTCGAATATGGAAAAGAAATTTGATTATTTAAAAAAAAAAAATATTATATATATTTTAGCAAAATCAACTCTGCCTCTCTTTGTTAACTACAACAAGCAATGCTGTTTGTTATTTAAGATGAGGTCGGACTCGGCACTGACAGATTTGTGTTCATTGTGCTGCTTTTATAAAGCCTCAAATGACGGCTTACAATATTTCATGAAAGCAAAGTGTTTTGTTTGTCTAAGATTTTAAAAGGTTTAAACTTTACAGCACTGACAAAGTTGAACAAAGTGCTGTACAAGTCCCACAACATAAAAAAAAAGAAAAAGTAAAAAAAAAAAAAAAAAAAAAAAAATTTATAGTGGATTCCATTTTTATTGCTCAATTCCGCGATTCCGTCCGCGATTCCGTGATCGCGGATTCCATATGGCTCTAGTTAAGTGTCTTGCTCAAGGACACTTGGACACGCTGCCCGGGACGACTGCTTTACCTCCTGAGCCCCCGTCGCCCCTGTATGGTCACCCCAGTATACTGCTGCAAGGGATTTATTCAATATTTCAACTTAAGAATATACAGCACGTATATCTACCTTTTACAATATGTAGATATCATGGATGGCGATATTGCCTGGCTCCGTGACAGTATACCTGCATACTCTGCATACCTCCCTCCCAGCCAGGAGGCAATGAAACTGTCATCAGGGGCCTTTCTGCCCCAAGCCCCTGTTCATCTCCAACCCTGGCCGTGTGCATGTAGTGAGACACAACACGCCTGCAGGGCAGCATGCTCGCCACGTACCCCACCTATTGCACACACCACCAGCCAAGGCCTAACAAAAATAATAGTTGGTTTCAGGTTGGTTGTCAGTTTGGCCATGGGTAGGTAGGGATTTTTTTTTTATTTTATTCTTTCCCACGGCGACTATGGATAGGGAATTTCTTTATTTAATTAACCCTTTCACTGCCACACGACAGAAGGTTAGCCCTTTACTATCACACAACCGACGGCGATGCTCCATCATTAGCATCATTAGCTCCGCGGATGCGGAGCTAATGATGCTAATGATGGAGCATCGCCGTCGGTTGTGTGATAGTAAAGGGCTAACCTTCTGTATTGTCACAGTGAAAGGGTTAACCGGCTGTCGTGTGGCAGTGAAAGGGTTAAAATGTTCACAACAACATGGATGCATGTACTCTGCCAGCATGTTTAATATCCATAATACTAAATGTTTGACTAAGATTTCTATGAAACTTTATTCTAAAAAAAAAAAAAAAAAAAAAAAATTTTTTTTTTTTTTTAATATATAATTTTTTTTTAAAACTCATAAAATATATTGGGTCGCACCTAAAATCGGCAGGGTCGGTCGGCAACCTGAAACCAACCATTATTTTTGTTAGGCCCCACCTATTCCACACACCACCAGCCAATGACCTCCCCGGGAATGAAACGCAGCATGTGAAAATTAATACACTATACACACACCCCTCCTATCCAGTCTTGCACCATTCCAGTTGTAATTATAGTCTATATTTAACTATGCATGTACTGTAAACATGTCTATATTGAAATTGATACTAGTATGCATGTACTGTAAACAGGCCTATGTTGATGGTATTCAATCACACAGACACAAACAGGTGGTTGTAACGGAATAGCAGGCGATTGTTATGAAATGACAATATTGTGTCCAATGAGCTGTGGCATATTGTGTGGCAAGACACGTCATGAGAACTCTATGAATAGTCAGTGTCTAGGCTAGCTAGCCTACATCTCAATCTGGGTCCCAACACGCCCCCCCCCCCCCCCCCACCCCCTCTCCCCAGACTCCTGCACTATATCTGAGGCAGGCCTTGATAAGGCCCTGGGCCCCGTTCCATGTACCGGGATAACCGAGTTAGCCGGATAACTTTAGCTGGATAACTGGGTTAGCCTGACTTTCCGATTTCATGTACCTGGATTTTCCAAATCACCATGACAACATATCCAAAAGTTTGAGCCTGGTCGAAAGCAGAGTTCAAGTTCAAGTTAGCCTGAACTATCGCCACGCCCCCGCAAAGAAGTGACAGCCCGTTTCCTGAAACTATTCCCACAGTCTACGATCTGCATTATACCATTCTGAATTACGTTTTTGTGCTCCATTCTTCCAGAGGGGGCTTTTGAAATGTAAAATAGACCCAAAATGCTGATATTAAATTCACTTTGTCCTAAATAATGCACGTTATATATACCGTGGCGACGGTGGCGCTCGCTCGTGCGACGTACACATGATGTGGTTATTTTAATTGTAACTGGGATTAAGATGTCTGATGAGATGCGCTGTTTGACGGATTTGAGAAATTGAATGAGCCGTTGACGTCACATGAATGAATGAGGATAAAGAAATAAAACTTCATTCAAAATAAGGGATATTCTAAACACGGGTCTCTCGTTCATTAATGTATAAACAATGAATCTATCCCATCTGGCACAGTGGCCCAGCGGTAGCGCTCAAGTCTCCCAACCTAGCGATCCGGGTTCAAATCCCCGTGTTTCCAATATGATTTTTTTGAATATAATATTAATGATTATACGCCAAAGTAGCCTGGTTTTAAGTTAAAATATTATAAATCTACATGCATTGAGGATGTCATTCTTTATATAGCTCTCAACGTGCACCAAATTGAATTATTCCTATATTGCAAAAAGAAGGACCCCGGTCTTGAACCCCGGTCGTCCGTGTGGAAGTCAAAAGAACAACCCGTTGGACCACAGTAGAGATAAGTTAAACATTGACTATACATCAATCAATGGGCAAGAAAGCCGTCTCGTAATTCTGTATAACAGTTAACTAGTTATTTTCGCTAGCAAGATCTCATTTGATTATTCAATCCAGCAGGCAAGTTTAAAGAAATATAATCTGATTGATTGAGGTAATGAGGGACTTAGAATTAGCCTATAGATAACGCATTTAACTTGTCGGCGAGGCGATTGAGCCTATTGCAATCTGTCAATAAAGTCTTAAATCAATTAATCAATCAATGCCGTTGAGAATCAGGGTCTCTGCCATCGATACGTGCTGGCTTTCCACCTAAAACGGGAGCGCGCATCTAGCCTGACTTGAGCCTGACTCTCAAGTCTGGCTTGAGTTAACGAGACTGAATCCTCCTTTGTGAAACAGGAAAATCCCGGCTTTGAACATCGGGTTAACTGAAGCTGGATAATGGACATGTTGATCGACTTAGTTGAACCACGTACATGAAACAGGGCCCTGGTCCACTTACTTGTCCAGCTGTCTAAATATGGGAAGGTTCTCTGTCTCTTTTCAACAAGCTTTGGTGATAATAACAACCTCACTATTAGGGTTGGTTGCATTTGAAAAGGAGGCGTTGGAAGACTTTTCTAAAACTCTTCTTTTAGGAGCAAACATCAAGCTTAAGCCAGGAAGTCTTTCATGAGTCTCGTCCAACATATGAAAAACGGGTATCATAATATTTTCCTATCTTGTTGTGGGTTTAGACAGCAGAGAATGCCCTGGCGTTTCATGGTACGACACCCTCCTCTTCTCTTCCTGCCTCTACTCCGCTGTTGCAATGACCTCGATCAACGCCAACGCTCAAGGAAGGTCTCAACACCGTCAGGGCTGCTTGGTCCTCGTGTCATTTGGAGGTCAGAACTCAGAACACACCAATTCGACATCAAAGAACTATCCCATCGTCTCCCGTCACCTGTACTCGGGGCTGACAAGTGTCACACTGCTCACATCCGACTACCTCCAACAGCCACGAGTGTACTGTACGTCTCTGCAACATCCGCGTGACATTAAATAACTCCACACCAGCAGGCGGCGGTAGTCTGCATCATCAAGGGGCAACGGAAGACCACATGATGTAAACAAGCCATCGTTATCACTAGGGATGCGCACCGATCCGATATTGATATCGGCCCCGATATGACTACTAAAGTAGCTGGAGCGTGTATCGGGGGGAAAATATATATATTATATATAATAATAAATAACAATTCGGTACAATTATATCTGTGTGTTAATTTGTTACATTTTGTTTCTCCAAGTTAGGAAAGTAATGTTTTAAGTCAAGCCTGATGTTGCCTTGTTGCACAAAAGAATGATCCCAGTCTCTTCCACACAGTGAGGCATACAGTTTATTAATTGAACAATGGGTATCGGATCGGTACTCGGTATCGGCCGATACCCAAAGCCCAGGTATCGGTATCGGGACTGAAAAAGTCGGATCCCTAATTATCACCCCATGTCACATAGTATAAATAGTTTTCTTTTCTTATTTCAATATAATTATTTGTTACTCTATTTTGTTTGATCAATAAACCCTCATAAACGCATTTGGACTTCACCATGGTTTTCTTTTGAACAAGTCACAATAAGGAGCCTACTTAGCCTCTACTTTTCTTACACAATCGCTCAGCACAGACGGTAGCCTCTCTGAGAATGCCTAACGCATTGCATTTGCAGCGGTCTGAAAAAGTGAAATTAACACAGTGCTGTTGCAAGCCCTGGCTATTGTTGTGACTTCAGCCAATCAGCGTGATCTCTCTTTTCCCAACTTTGCCCGTTCGCTCCACGTCGTTTCGGCATGCCAAAATGTCCCGACTCACCCCGACAATAATCTGATCATAATCTGAGTTATGAGTGTCATGAGTTATGGCCACATGATGCCCATTAGTTCTGATCCCTTCTCATCCTTTAACCCCTTGCAAGGAGATAGGAAGTAGCCATGCTCAATGTTTTTCAGCACAATGGACCCAAGGTTAATAGTACGTGATTATAAAAGAAATGCCAACCACGGCCAATAAGCTGTGGCATTATGCCATATTGGCAGGCATAACACATCACGAGAATAGGGCTTGTGAAGTGGGTGGGAAGTTAAACATTTGTTAAGGATGCATCGCATGAATCTATTTGCATTGAGAAATCGCTGAAACTGCAAAGTGCACAGAAACAGAAGATGGGATAGAGAAAATGAAAGCTCAATGTTTCTGTGATTGCCATTTCTCGTGGCAGCTTTTCAACAAATTAATAGTTCCAAACCATCTTTTAAACCAAAGTAAACAGAATTCAAAGAATGTTCTAAAATTGCGACTTGCCCCAGAAATGTGACGTCGACGTCACACTCCCTATACTATTAATTAAAACCAAACCCTTATTCCAATGACTTGGGTCAACACACATATCGTCAGTGTAAATATATCTCCACAATAATATAGCCGAGTCCATGCCAAGAGCACCAGAGCGCATCGAGGGAACAACAAACCCTGCTCCGTTATTGTGCGATTTATATATTCTTATTATTTATCATTATTAAAAGTCAAAGTCAACCAGCGGGTAAATTGGCTTCAAGTGGATAATAAGCACGTCGGCAAGCGATGAGGGGTACTAATGGTAGTCTATTTAAAAACACCCCAGTCATTAGTGGGATGATGAGAGGGGCTTTACTCTGTCTCTGTAGTCGAGACTAAAATTACAGGCGAGTCATTTAGAGAAAATCGTTTCAGGAAACGAAGTTGGCAACGACTGTAAACCAAATGTCAAAATCCCCAGACAGCTTGTGCAACGAACCCTGCGAGGCGGGACGGGCAGACCGGGGCACAGCACGCGGTCCTGCCTCACGCTGTCCTGCCCCACGCTGTGCCCCGTCTGCCTGTCCTGCCTCACGCTGTGCCCCGGTCTGCCTCACACTGTGCCCCGGTCTGCCTGTCCTGCCTCACACTGTGCCCCGGTCTGCCTGTCCTGCCCCACACTGTGCCCCGGTCTGCCTGTCCTGCCTCACACTGTGCCCCGGTCTGCCTGTCCTGCCCCACGCTGTGCCCCGTCTGTCTGTCCTGCCTCACACTGTGCCCCGGTCTGTCTGTCCTGCCTCACGCTGTGCCCCGGTCTGTCTGTCCTGCCTCACACTGTGCCCCGGTCTGTCTGTCCTGCCTCACGCTGTGCCCCGGTCTGCCTGTCCTGCCTCACACTGTGCCCCGGTCTGTCTGTCCTGCCTCACACTGTGCCCCGGTCTGCCTGTCCTGCCTCACGCTGTGCCCCCGGTCTGCCTGTCCTGCCCCACACTGTGCCCCGGTCTGCCTGTCCTGCCTCACACTGTGCCCCGGTCTGCCTGTCCTGCCTCACACTGTGCCCCCCGTCTGTCTGTCCTGCCCCACGCTGTGCCCCGTCTGCCTGTCCTGCCTCACGCTGTGCCCCGGTCTGCCTCACACTGTGCCCCGGTCTGCCTGTCCTGCCCCACACTGTGCCCCGGTCTGCCTGTCCTGCCTCACGCTGTGCCCCCGGTCTGTCTGTCCTGCCTCACACTGTGCCCCGGTCTGTCTGTCCTGCCTCACACTGTGCCCCGGTCTGCCTGTCCTGCCTCACACTGTGCCCCCCGTCTGTCTGTCCTGCCTCACACTGTGCCCCGGTCTGCCTGTCCTGCCTCACACTGTGCCCCGGTCTGCCTGTCCTGCCTCTCGCTGTGCCCCCGGTCTGCCTGTCCTGCCCCACGCTGTGCCCCGGTCTGCCTGTCCTGCCCCACACTGTGCCCCGGTCTGCCTGTCCTGCCTCACACTGTGCCCCGGTCTGCCTGTCCTGCCCCACGCTGTGCCCCGTCTGTCTGTCCTGCCTCACGCTGTGCCCCGGTCTGTCTGTCCTGCCTCACGCTGTGCCCCGGTCTGTCTGTCCTGCCTCTCGCTGTGCCCCGGTCTGCCTGTCCTGCCTCACGCTGTGCCCCGGTCTGTCTGTCCTGCCTCACACTGTGCCCCGGTCTGCCTGTCCTGCCTCACGCTGTGCCCCCGGTCTGCCTGTCCTGCCCCACACTGTGCCCCGGTCTGCCTGTCCTGCCTCACACTGTGCCCCGGTCTGCCTGTCCTGCCCCACACTGTGCCCCGGTCTGCCTGTCCTGCCTCACACTGTGCCCCGGTCTGCCTGTCCTGCCTCACACTGTGCCCCCCGTCTGTCTGTCCTGCCCCACGCTGTGCCCCCCGTCTGTCTGTCCTGCCCCACGCTGTGCCCCCCGTCTGTCTGTCCCCCCTCACACTGTGCCCCGGTCTGCCCGTCCTGCCTCACAGGGTTCGTTGCACAAGCTGTCTGGGGATTTTGAAAGTCGCTATCCGTTGCCAACTGGAACGCGTAGTAGTTCACTCGCTGTGGTTGCCGTTAAACCCAGGTCACAGCCAGGGTTTTACAGTTACAGTTACAGTACACCCCTCACTCAACAAATACACCTTTTCACTCTCCACAAATACACCTTTCACTCTCCACAAATACACCTTTTCACTCTCCACAAATACACCTTTTCACTCTCCACAAATACACCTTTTCACTCTCCACAAATACACCTTTTCACTCTCCACAAATACACCTTTTCACTCTGCACAAATACACCTTTTCACGCTCCACAAATACACCTTTTCACGCTCCACAAATACACCTTTCACTCTCCACAAATACACCTTTTCACTCTCCACAAATACACCTTTTCACTCTCCACAAATACACCTTTTCACTCTCCACAAATACACCTTTTCACGCTCCACAAATACACCTTTTCACTCTCCACAAATACACCTTTTCACTCTCCACAAATACACCTTTTCACTCTCCACAAATACACCTTTTCACTCTCCACAAATACACCTTTTCACTCTCCACAAATACACCTTTTCACTCTCCACAAATACACCTTTTCACTCAACAAATACACCTTTTCACGCTCCACAAATACACCTTTCACTCTCCACAAATACACCTTTTCACTCTCAACAAATACACCTTTTCACTCTCCACAAATACACCTTTCACTCTCCACAAATACACCTTTCACTCTCAACAACAAATACACCTTTTCACTCTCAACAAATACACCTTTTCACTCTCAACAAATACACCTTTCACTCTCAACAAATACACCTTTTCACTCTCAACAAATACACCTTTTCACTCTCCACAAATACACCTTTTCACTCTCCACAAATACACCTTTTCACTCTCCACAAATACACCTTTTCACTCTCCACAAATACACCTTTCACTCTCAACAACAAATACACCTTTTCACTCTCAACAAATACACCTTTTCACTCTCAACAAATACACCTTTTCACTCTCAACAAATACACCTTTTGACTCTCAACAAATACACCTTTTCACTCTCCACAAATACACCTTTCACTCTCAACAAATACACCTTTTCACTCGCAACAAATACACCTTTTCACACTCAACAAATACACCTTTTCACTCTCAACAAATACACCTTTTCACTCTCAACAAATACACCTTTTCACTCCCAACAAATACACCTTTTCACTCTCAACAAATACACCTTTAAACAAATACACCTTTAAACAAATACACCTATAAACAAATACACCTTTAAACAAATACACCTATAAACAGATCCACCTCTCCACTAACAGCCCCCTCCTTTGGAACAAAACATAGCCGGCTGGCTAACGGACTAGCGTTAGAGTTCGGCACTCATTAATGAGAGAACCGCTGCCAAACGTGGTGAATTCAAATTCTAAAGTTGTATTCGGGTCGCTCTAATTCGCGTCTTCTGATTAAAATGTTCACGGTCACCGTTACCTTCGTCAAAGGCGCGTCTGTTGCAGTTCGGCTCGAAGTGATTTCGATTCCTCAACCCGCTCACCTCCGCCATCTTGGTCTACTGAAAATAAATCGAACGTGGCTGACGTCACAGAGGCTGTTTTTCTAGCCGCGGCTCCTCGTCAAGTTCAAACCGTCCTGCGAGGCTGCTGCTGCCCGTAGGGTCCATCTGCAGAGCCGCAGAGCACACCGTCCTGCGGGGCTGCTGCTGCCAGTAGGGTCCATCTGCAGAGCCGCAGAGCAGTTCAAACCGTCCTGCGAGGCTGCTGCTGCCCGTAGGGTCCATCTGCAGAGCCGCAGAGCACACCGTCCTGCGGGGCTGCTGCTGCCAGTAGGGTCCATCTGCAGAGCCGCAGAGCAGTTCAAACCGTCCTGCGAGGCTGCTGCTGCCCGTAGGGTCCATCTGCAGAGCCGCAGAGCAGAGGCTGCTGCTGCCCACAGGGTCCATCTGCAGAGCGGCAGAGCAGTTCAAACCATCCTGCGAGGCTGCTGCTGCCCGTAGGGTCCATCTGCAGAGCGGCAGAGCAGTTCAAACCGTCCTGCGAGGCTGCTGCTGCCCACAGGGTCCAGCTGCAGAGCCGCAGAGCAGCGAGTAGGGTCCATCTGCAGAGCCGCAGAGCAGAGGCTGCTGCTGCCCATAGGGTCCATCTGCAGAGCCGCAGAGCAGCGAGTAGGGTCCATCTGCAGAGCCGCAGAGCAGAGGCTGCTGCTGCCCATAGGGTCCATCTGCAGAGCCGCAGAGTAGCGAGGCTGCTGCTGCCCATAGGGTCCATCTGCAGAGCCGCAGAGCCGCAGAGCAGCGAGGCTGCTGCTGCCCATAGGGTCCATCTGCAGAGCCGCAGAGTAGCGAGGCTGCTGCTGCCCATAGGGTCCATCTGCAGAGCCGCAGAGCAGCGAGGCTGCTGCTGCCCAGAGGGTCCATCTGCAGAGCCGCAGAGCAAACCGTCCTGCGAGGCTGCTGCTGCTGCCCATAGGGTCCATCTGCAGAGCCGCAGAGCAGGAGGCTGCTGCTGCACACAGGGTCCATCTGCAGAGCCGCAGAGCAGGAGGCTGCTGCTGCCCATAGGGTCCAGCTGCAGAGCCGCAAAGCAGGAGGCTGCTGCTGCTGCCCATAGGGTCCAGCTGCAGAGCCGCAGAGCAGGAGGCTGTTGCTGCCCATAGGGTCCAGCTGCAGAGCCGCAGAGCAGGAGGCTGCTGCTGCCCATAGGGTCCATCTGCAGAGCGGCAGAGCAAACCGTCCTGCGAGGCTGCTGCTGCCCATAGGGTCCAACTGCAGAGCCGCAGAGCAGCGCTCTCTGTCCCCGCGCTGTCAGGCCCCTCGCTCTCCCAATGGCTGATTTGGGTCACGAGACCGTCACAGGCCCGCTCAGCAGCGCCACCCACCCAATGGCTGAATTGGAGTATTGCACTGTGCGGGCAGATCCGTGATGCGTTTATTTAAACTTTATTAACAGATTGCAGAATGGGTACAATACAGTACGGCTCAATACACACAATTGTTAAGGGGATGCAGACCAGAGAAAGACTTTTGTCTTGTTTACATCAGGGTCCCCCATTTTCAATTCATAATGACATTTATGACATACTCAATGCAGTACTGTTACATTTGTGACATACAGTAAATATATACAAGGGGGAGGGAACTGTACATTTATGATGAATTGAAAATGGGGGACCCTGATCAGTCGACTCCTTCAGACATTAAGCACCCCCCACAGCCCAAATGGAATGATAAAAAAATATATATATATTATATATATATATATTTTTTTAAGTCGACCAATAGTCGAATAACGGCAAATTTTGGCCAATCCTAGTCGACCATCCAAATCCTTAGTCGGGGACAGCCCTAGTGTATAGCATATAGCAAATGGTTTTACTTTTATAAGTGTTACCCCAAATCTCCACACAGTAGTTCAGATATGGTATACTAGTGAGCAATATAGAATGTACAGTGATTTATCCCCACAGATTAATGTACCTTCTGAGTCTTGGCAAATAACACCTCCATGCAGTCTTTGAATGCTTCAATGCTGGAATCTGGAGCTCTGTATACACAACTGACAATCACGTTTCTCAGATCTCTACTGAGATACAATCCATCAAGTTGTCAATGGTAGTTGACATAATAATTGTTAGACTAGAAGTCTTTATTTGTCATGCAGTTTAACACACACACGTAAGATGGGCGACCCACAGGAACACACATGCACTGAGTCGCCGATGAAATGTCTCTCTGCACTTGACCCATCCCGTCGTCCTTCCCCCCATGGGCAGCCGGGAGCAGATAGGGCGTCAACGTGAGCTGCGCCCCGGGGACCAATCCAAGAGCTCCTGTCCGTCTTCGTCAAGGACGCCACAGCGTTAGCGATCTGTTGTGCATGTTTTTCCATTGGGTTTATCTTATCGGGGGGGAACCCTTGCGAGCACGGGGAGAACATGCAAACTCCACACAGAAAGGCCTGGGAGATACCCCACCTGGGTACCTGGCATCATGGAAACCTGGTCCCCAAGCGGGAATCGAACCCTGGACATGCATTCTACAACCTTATATTTGAGGCTATTTTTTATATATAGGGCTACACCCCCACCTCTTTTCCCAATCCTGTTAATATAATTGAGTTCATATCCATTCAACTCAAAGTCAACTATTTTCTCAGAGCTAAACCAAGTTTCGGATATTGCTATGATATTGAAAGGTTTATGGAATTGCTCCAAATATTCTTTAATGTTTTGATGGTTAGCATATAAGCTTCTGCTGTTGAAGTTTTAAACAATATAAAACTCAAAAGTATTATTATAATTCTTCTTATAATATTGAAACATAGCAGCAAATAACTCAGTAGTGCAATAATGACGGCATCCTCTCATGTTATTTAGACGTCATATCAATAGGGTTTAGCTTTGTCAACAACACAGGGAAGTTCTACAAACAGGCCAGAGGATGTACATACTGTATGAGTAAAATATATACTTTATAGATTTCTCTTTGACCCAAATCAGCCATTGGGTGGGTGGCGCTAAGATGGCGGAGGTCTCGTGACCCAAATCAGCCATTGGGAGAGCGCGGGGTCTGAGAGCACGGGGTCTGAGAGTGCGGGGCCTGAGAGCGCGGGGCCTGAGAGCGCGGGGTCTGAGAGCGCGGGGTCTGAGAGCGCGGGGCCTGAGAGCGCGGGGCCTGAGTGCGCGGGGCCTGAGAGCACGGGCCTGGGGCCTGGGGTTTTATCTTGAATTAAAAACAAACATAATTGTAGCCTATCGTTTATATTTTAGGAGGAATTGTGTGTTTGTTCTGAAACTTTGGTGATTGATTGATTGATTGATTGATTGATTGATTGATTGATTGATTGATTGATTGATAAAATGTTATTAACAGATTGCAGAATGGGTACAATACAGTATGGCTCAATACACACAATTGTTAAGGGGATGCAGACCAGAGAAAGACTTTCGTCTTGTTTACATCAGGGTCCCCCATTTTCAATTCATCATAACATATGACCTCGGAGCAGGTCCTAAATTAAATTAATTAATTAATATAATGATATATATCAGATATATATATGACATACATGACAACCAGATAGTCAGTACTGCTACATCTATATACATTTATGACATACCAGATTTACAAATACAGTACTGTTTGTAAATGGTAAAAGTCACCATGGTAAAATATCATCATCATCATCATCATCATCATCATCATCATCATCATATGAACTCTTGCATGTATTATTAATGAGTTCTATGATGATGATGATGATGATGATGATATTTAGCCATGGTGACATTTACCAAAGTAGCTGAACAAACACAAATCCTAAGTCCGTTTTGACATTCTGGACAGCCCATGTATTTGCAGTTGTAAAATCAATCCAAATCACTTGGAGTGTGAATATATCACCAGAAAGTACTCAGCCTCTACTGTCTTTAACTATGAATGAACACAATACTCCAACTTACCATCTTTAGATAGTAAAGTATGAAAACATTGTTCCTCTGAAAACGTCAAATGGAGTTATATGGATCTTGTCTGAGTTACTCATAGCCAAAGGCAGCATTTGTATAGTTTCAACCAGTGGTGGAAAGCTAAGTCACAAGAGTATTTTTATTCAAGTACAAGTATTTTTTGAGGTACTTGTAGTTTACTTGGGAACTTGTACTTGTACTTTTTTATGGTACTTTTATTCCACTACATTTCAAAGAAAATATTGTACTTTTCCCCTACAATTTATCCGAACACATCAGTTACTAAATATTTTGCATGGCAAATTTGAAGCCTGCCAACTCCAAGCGGTTGTAATCAGAGCCAGTATAACTGGACCACACACCACTTTAACAGGGGCGGACTCAGGCTGTTCGAAGGGCAGGGGCGGGAAAATAGAAAGGGCACCTACTGCACGGCCTGGGACCCCATCAGTGCACAAAAAGCTTTGATGCGTCATGTATGGTGAATACATGGCCTTGATTGGAATAAAAAGCATGAGCATTCCTGACCATGTTAGCACCAGATTATCTGTGAGACAAGCTAGTACATAGCTAGCAGTAAGGACTCACAAATACATACCTTTATCCTTATCCTTATAAAAAAAGATATATATTATATATATATATATATATATATATATATATATATATATATATATATATATATATATATATATATATATATATATATATATATATATATATATATATATCCTAAAAGAATTCCCTCAGGGAAGGATTTTTACACTTTTGCTTTATTTCCAAATTGAGAACAGGTTAGCATAGAATAAGCTAAGCAAGGTACCTATTCAGTTAGCTAGCTCCTTAGCTAGGCATCTACAGTAGCCTAGGCTAAAACATGTGATACGTGTGCTATCAATAAAAGCACTTGCTGTAACTGAGGGGTACAATTCCCTGACTGTATTAATAAGTATGGTATCATTAAACCACTACTGTCTTATGTACATTACTACTGGCCATACAGTACACAGGTATATCATGATGAACACTTCCCACAATGACACGGTTCCACACAAAACTGGGTTTAATAGTATTTATTAGCAGCAATGATAGTATATAACAATACTTTACGTAGGGGTTGCTTATAAGGCAAAGAATGTGCGTAAGCAAATCAATAACGTATGTCCATTCTCATATTACGCAGGAGATAATGAATACAACCTGAATCTTAGGAATTATATATATGGTACACTAGTAAGGCAGCGGGAGATACTGGTAGGGTCCCTCCGGTTGTAGGCCAGCAGGGGGAGGAAATGTTCGAATGCAAACTCTGGATAAACGAGGAATCAATAAACTCCAGCTACGGGAGACGGTACATTACTCCCTTGATCAGCAGACGAAAGCAGCAGCTGTAATCCAATTATGCGTGCAGCATAGATGAAAGCCGGCCAGCCTCTCCAAGAGATGGGCTCGAGTGATGTTCCTCACGGGTAAATCCCACACAGTAGTGGGTGTAGACGATTCTCCTCCGCTCCAACATCCACAGGACCAAAGCAATAATCCAGCTGGAAAGGGCTCTGCATTCACCGGTGTAGATTCTCCGGTGCGCGGTACTTCACATTAACTAGGTCGAACTTGACGTTATTCCACTAAACTCTGACACTTTACTATCCTATTCGCACGCGGTTATAAGTGCTCACTTCACTTGGTCGTTGACTCGTGATGAAGGCTTTACTAGTAAGGAACGAACGATACGTTGAACGAACGTATTAGGATAAGACAAGACTACTGCTGTATCCACCTGCGACGTATTTATACGTACAGTGAATAATCTAGTGCCAACCTTATTTCTGTCTCGTATTCCTGGGCAAAGCCGGGCATGTACAGACATGTCTTAGCGGTGACTTTGAACCAGACCTTGGGGGTATGGCAGTGGCGCCTAAGGGACCGCTGTCCAATAGGAGAACGAAATATTATGGTCTGTACTAGGTTAAAGGGATATTCCGTGTATATGTACAAAGAATACACAAGGGATATCAGACGATATACAAATCCCATGCAATATATATCAAGCAATAAATATATATATTCGGTTTAATCTGATCCTTCGTAACAGCCGCCTCCTAATTAGTCCCACCTAATTAGATAAGCAGAGACAGATTAACCGTACTGTCCACTACTCAATGTCCGTTGTGAGGGTAGGGCAGTTCACAAAGTCGGGGGGTCATGGTCGTCATCGAGAGAGTCGGGGAGCCTTGGCAACTCTATCAGCCTCGCCACGGGCCGGGTGTATGTCCGCCCCTGGACGAGCACTTCTGCCGCTCTGACCTTTCCGTCGGCACCAGTGATCACTTTGCTTACGCGGCCGGCCGGCCACGCAGCTCGGGGTAGTGACTGGTCTATGATCATGAAGACTGGACGGGATGAAGGGGGGCTTAGGAGGAAGCGGGCCTGAGACTGCTTTGGTCTGTGCTTGGCTGTGCCTCCTCCTCCTCCGTCTGTTTCTCTTGTTTGCTCTGTACCCCGTCTGAGGAGGGGCCGGTTCCGACCGCCCCGTCAAGGAGTCGCTTGGGGTGCTGGGTTCGAGGTCAGCTACGTCTGGAGCGCAGCTGAGGGGGGTGGAGTTCCGAACTCCCTCTTGTGCCCACGGTTCTCTCACAGGCCTCTCGCTTAATGTCAATAGCCTCTCAACGGGCTGTACGAGGGAGTGGCCGGTGTCGATCGCCTTTGTGTGTAGGCAGCGTGTAGACGTGGGTTGACTGTCAAGTCCGTAGAGGGGGCCCTGGAGCGTCCACCCCAGTCGGGTCTGAACCGCGACTGGGCATCCTTTGGGTCCGATGTGGGCCGCCTCAATTGGGAGAATGAGGTCCGCGTGGTCGGAGCCGATGAGCAGGGTCGGTGTGGCGCCGTCGATAAGCGGTATAGGTAGTTGACGTAGGTGCACATACTTCGCCATCAGCTGTGGGATGGGGTAGGTGTACTGTGATAGGCCTATGTCGTGGCTGGTGAAGACGTTGGTTATACTATACTGCTTCTCGGGCTGGTCCACCGCTGCTATCTTGAAGGAGACCTTCTCACCTTTTATGGTCTTCTGGTCCCTTCTGATGGTGCGTATTGTCATGGTACCTTTGGCACCCCGCAGGCCCAACTGGGCTGCGGCGGAAGCGAGGAGGAGAGTCTTTTCAGACCCATCGTCCAGGACGGCGTAAGTGTCCAGGACCTTGTCCTCGTAGCTCAGGAGCACTCTGACCACTTTGATGAGCACTCGGGGGGTCCCGCTATGCTGGTCAATGTGGAGCACTCCTGTGCTTTGGATCGTCTGGGGTGGTGCCGACTCGCGGTCGTCCGAGTAGCACCGTGACTCCCAGTGTCTGCTGTAGCAGTCGGAACAGTAGGGAGCGGTCTGGTGGATCTTCGGTACTGGTGCCACCGCCTCGGTATGGTACATTACCGCGACGGGCCCACTCTGTTGTCCTGGCTGACGCCTGTTGATGTCATGCAGGACCTCCAAGTGGGCGCCGCCGCACCTGCCGCACTTCTTCTTCAAGCGGCACGCAGCTGCCATGTGGCTGCGCGCGCAGCGGAAGCAGCGGCGGTGGTCCTTGATCCACTGACTCACCTCATCCGTGGTCAGCTTCCCGAAAGTGTCGCATTGATACAGCCGATGTTCTCCTTCACAGTACTGGCATTCAATCTTCCACTCCTCTTTCGTCGAGGGGGTGTTGTGGTTCTTGTGCTGCGGTACTGATTCGGCTTGGTGCATAACGGTCACCGACCGGCGGTTATCATTTGATCCCCGAGGTCCTGGTCTTGGGCTTGGTCCACTCCATACGAACGTGTCCAGTCGTAGGCTGCTGACCTCCCTGGCGAGGAAATCAGACAAGTCTAGGAGGGATGCCTCTGGACCGTTGGGGTCGCGGTGGTCTCTCTGCCGCCGAAAACGCTCTTGTCGGGCGGGAGGGAGCTTCTCTAATATTCTCTCTACATTAGAGTTAGCGTACAGTTCGTATATCCCCTTTTCCTCTTGGGCCCCCAGCATCCCTACCAGGGACTGTACCTTGATAGAGAGGTCATCCAATGCTCTGTTGTCTCTGGCTGGGGGGAGACGGTCAATGTCTCTTATCTCCTGTATCACGTAGTCCCATATGCGTCCATAACGTTGGTCGAGGGCTACTAGAGCCGCGGTGTATGGGGTAGTAGAGTTGGAATATGCCAGCGCTATATTGTGCGCTCTGGGCACCTTCAGGTGCTTGAGTAGGATAGCATACTTGTACGTTTCATCCGGTACATCGGACATCATTGTCTCTAAGCACATTCGTAGCTCTGTGTACTGTGCTCTGTTCTCGTGTGTGAAGTCCGGGAACGTCGGTGTGCCAAGGTACGATGCCATGGATGGCTGGCACATCGGTGAGCGTTGGGGGAGAGGCCTCCTGGGCGAGTCTCCCCGTGCGTGTCGTCTTGGGCTGGTACTTGGTGGGTACCGAAGGTCGGGTACCCAGGTGCTGTTCCTCGGTGCTGACGGTGCGTCAAACTCACCCGTGAGTTGAGTCGGGGGTTTGTAGCGCAGTGCCTCGGGGCTGACGTCTGGGCTGTACTGGACCTCCTGGTCCAGAGTACGTTGCTGCTGGTCGGGGCTGTACTGGGCCTCCTGGTCCAGAGTACGTTGCTGCTGGTCGGCTTGACATTCCTCCTCTTCCTCCTCCTCTTCCTCTGCTAGGTCCTGGAGTCTTCTGTTCAGTCTCTCGGCGTGGTCCGGTTCTTCCCGGTTGCTGGGTCTCGTATGGACCGGCCGGGGAGGGGGTTCGGAGACGTGGACAGGACCCTCCTGTTGGCGGGGTCCCGGGTCGCTTGGTCGGGTAGGGGAATGCGTCCTAGACCCTTGTCGTGATGATCTCCGGGAGCTCCGTGCGGAGTGAGGGGGTGTCGCCATGGCAATCAATTTGTCCATCAGCTGCGCCTGCAGCCGGTCGCGCTCTGCCTCGCGCTGGGCATGGGCGGCTTCGCGCACTGCTTCGCGCTGGGCATTGGCGGCGTCGCGCTGCGCATCGGCGCGGCTTCTTTCGATGTTCTCTTCTGTCTGAAGGCGTCTGGTCTCCAGTCTTATGCGGTCGTCTTCACTCCTTTGTTGCGCCTGGAAGCGTTCTCGCTCGGTTGCAGAATGTTCGCGTTCACTGAGGGCTTGCGCTTGGAGTTGCGCGTGAAGGCGCTCTCGTTCGTCTGCAGCTTGTTCGCGCTCGCTCGTCTGTTGCGCTTGGAGTCGATCGCGTTCACCCTGAAGTCGATCGCGTTCGGTGGAGGCTGCCAGGGTGGCGATGAGTGCCTGTGCCAGCATCTTGTCCGCCTCGCTGGGGGAAGACGCTGGTAGAGGTGATCGGCTTCTGGTAGTACTCGTTGGAGATCCGTTCTCCTGTCGCGTACCGAGGAGATCCATCTCCTGGGTGCGCGTCTCTTCTTGTGGTGGGTCGGGTTCCGTCCCGGGAGGGCTTTCTTTATCCTGGAGCTCTCCGGGGACTACCTCGTTGACGTTGGCGGGGGGTAAAGTCATGTCAGGTCCCTCCTGGTCCCCCCCGTGAGCTTGGTCAGTTACGTTAGAACCCACTAGGGTCTCTACTGGCGGGGTCGCCTTGTCGGTAAGGTTTGACATACTTTTACTATCCGCTTTAGTTATTTTATCCGCATTTAACTTCTTTTTAAAGCTAGGTATTGGACTGACAACCTATGCCTCTAGATAAGGAGGTGGCTGGTGTCTGCACTGCGGGCGATCTAGTTTAGGAGAACCGTTTGTGGAGTGTTCATCATCGGCCATGTTAATATTAATATTATATTAATATTACGCTAATTACCATCCGGGGCTCGAAGGACCAATTGTAACTGAGGGGTACAATTCCCTGACTGTATTAATAAGTATGGTATCATTAAACCACTACTGTCTTATGTACATTACTACTGGCCATACAGTACACAGGTATATCATGATGAACACTTCCCACAATGACACGGTTCCACACAAAACTGGGTTTAATAGTATTTATTAGCAGCAATGATAGTATATAACAATACTTTACGTAGGGGTTGCTTATAAGGCAAAGAATGTGCGTAAGCAAATCAATAACGTATGTCCATTCTCATATTACGCAGGAGATAATGAATACAACCTGAATCTTAGGAATTATATATATGGTACACTAGTAAGGCAGCGGGAGATACTGGTAGGGTCCCTCCGGTTGTAGGCCAGCAGGGGGAGGAAATGTTCGAATGCAAACTCTGGATCAACGGGGAATCAATAAACTCCAGCTACGGGAGACGGTACATTACTCCCTTGATCAGCAGACGAAAGCAGCAGCTGTAATCCAATTATGCGTGCAGCATAGGTGAAAGCCGGCCAGCCTCTCCAAGAGACGGGCTCGAGTGATGTTCCTCACGGGTAAATCCCACACAGTAGTGGGTGTAGACGATTCTCCTCCGCTCCAACATCCACAGGACCAAAGCAATAATCCAGCTGGAATGGGCTCTGCATTCACCGGTGTAGATTCTCCGGTGCGCGGTACTTCACATTAACTAGGTCGAACTTGACGTTATTCCACTAAACTCTGACACTTTACTATCCTATTCGCACGCGGTTATAAGTGCTCTATTTAGATGCACGGTTGCTCACTTCACTTGGTCGTTGACTCGTGATGAAGGCTTTACTAGTAAGGAACGAACGATACGTTGAACGAACGTATTAGGATAAGACAAGACTACTGCTGTATCCACCTGCGACGTATTTATACGTACGGTGAATAATCTAGTGCCAACCTTATTTCTGTCTCGTATTCCTGGGCAAAGCCAGGCATGTACAGACATGTCTTAGCTGTGACTTTGAACCAGACCTTGGGGGTATGGCAGTGGCGCCTAAGGGACCGCTGTCCAATAGGAGAACGAAATATTATGGTCTGTACTAGGTTAAAGGGATATTCCGTGTATATGTACAAAGAATACACAAGGGATATCAGACGATATACAAATCCCATGCAATATATATCAAGCAATAAATATATATATTCGGTTTAATCTAATCCTTCGTAACAACTTGCAGTGTACATACATTCGTATTCGTATGTGTTGTCCATTGGTATGTCCATGTATCCATTGGCAATTACACATCTGAACAAACTAATTAGACATGTGGGGTACCCCAAGGTAACATTTTAGGTCCCGTCTTATTCAACCGTTATATGCTCACACTAGGCCTAATTATGCAAAAAGAAAAAAAAATAATACAAAAGCTTACCATAACTATGCAGATGACACCCAACTATACATAGCCCTCTCATCGGATGACTATGCTCCCATAGACTCACTGTGTCAGTGCATCAACCAAATAAATTATTGGATGTGCCCGAACTTCCTCCAACTAAATAAAGACAAAACAGAGATAATTGTCTTTGGTGCTAAAAAAAAAAGAAAGGCTTAAAGTTACTGTACGTCTTGAGTCCTTATCTCTGAAGCGGAAAAAAAACAGGTAAACAATCTTATTATTATAGTTATTATTGACTTTGATCTGAACTGTAACTTCCACATAAAGTCTATAAGAAAATCTGCCTTTTACCATCTTAAGAATATAGCAAGAATTATAGGCTATTCATGTCCAAACAAGACCTAGAGAAACGAATGCATGCCTTCATCTGTCGCAGGTTAGACTCAGGCCTCCCCAAAAAAGCAATCAAACAACTGCGTGTCATTCCTGCTGCTGGAGGACGAGGACTAGAGAAGCTGAACACATCACACCAGTCCTCACATCTCTGGCTACCAGTGTGTCATATATAGACTCTAAAATACTGTTACTAGTCTATAAATCACTAGTAACAAGGTCTAATACGGGTCAGGTCCCTTTTAAACCTTTATTTAACCAGGTCAAATGCTTGAGATCAAGGATCTCTTTTACGAGCAAGACCTGACCAAAATGGCAGCAATAAAAATAATAAACCAAGTTACAACATACAGGACAAAAACACAGACAGACAAAAGGATAAAAGAAAAAAGGATTGAGCAAGCACCTCCTTAACATTAGTGACGTGTACTGTAGCATCAGCATTATGTATTAATGCATTTGCAAACTCCCAATTCAGACGTTGCAAAGTCAGTGACATGAACTTTAACATTAGGCAAGGTGACGAGGGGCTGTAGCTTGAGTTTTTTAAAGTCCGTTCCAAGTAGGAGCCAAAGCTATATATTTAGGTTATTGTATTATAGGAATGTTTATATGTTTATTTGTATAACCTTACATTGAAACGGCATTAGGAATATTGATTGGAAATTAGATAAAGTCATTGAACCGTCTTATTTGTCATAATAGAACATTCTAGAACATTTGTGATGGCACAGTATGATGTCATGACCGACCCTTCTGGAACATTTGTGACGTCACCGTATGATGTCATAACCGAACATTCTAGAACATTTGTGTCTCTATAGTCCACAATTCTCTCAGAACAGGCAGTATATGCGCCTTTCTGTCGTTGCGAGCTGACATTAAGTCCAAGGAAGAAGAAGAAGATCGAACAGTTAGGCAGCAATACGCCGGAAGGTGTCTAGACTGCCGGAAATCACAAGAAGAAGAAGAAGAAGAAGAAGAAGAAGAAGAAGAAGAAGACAGAACAGGCAGTGTGTAGCTTGAAACAGGACTGAACAGATAGACTAAACAACATAGACTGAAGCCTGCATTTCTCAACCAAGGTGCCAAGCCTACCGTTTTGCTGTGGAAAGAGCCGGCAAGTTGATTTACGGCTTTCAGGTGTGGAGGAATTTTCATGTGTGGAGTCGCCTGTGATTTTGGAGACTGGGAAAAGTACAGTTTTCTTACCTTGTAGTAGTGACGTGAATATTTAGGAAAGTAGCTTTAGGACCACTTCTGTAAAGAAAGACTTCGCTGTGGAAGAGAAATAAACCATTTGGATATCTTTGTTTTACACTGGAGCGGCTGTGGACATTATTTTTCTACTCACGAGTAAGCAACTTTAACCAGTAGAGTGGTTAGTTAGTAAGAAAACTCTGTTCCAAGAGGAAAAAGGAATCAACTACTGGAGCGCTGAAAGAAGGATAACAACAAAATGTCGGAACCTAAGAAGGTTGAGATGACACAAAGGGTCTATGAGGAAGATGTCCGTCAGGCCATCAATAAGAGGAGAGCTAAGTTAGGTCAGCTAACTGGTCACATGAATAAGATGAATCAATTAATGGATGAGGACGACGACGGTAACTTGGAAGGTGTGCAGACAAGATTGGTAGAATTCAACAATCTATTTGGAGAGTTCTGTGAGCTTAATACTTCAGTCCAGGTGTTACTAAGCAAAAACATAAGCAAGACATCAGAAGAGGAGAAGAAGAAAGATCAGGATGAATGGTTCACGCCGAAGGCTGACACATTTGACAACTTCACAGTAAAGGCTAACACATGGATGGAAGAGGTGCATCAGCGTATAGCGGAGTCTAGGAAGCACCAAGATGAGGTCGGACCTGAAGGCGTCGTAAAAAGGAAAGGGTCTAGAGCACCATCCACTACATTTTCCAGAACATCATCTGCAAGCGTGCATCTGAAAGCTGAATTAGAGAGGGCTGAGTTGCTAGCCCAGGCTTCCACTCTAAAGCAAAAACGACAACTCGATGAACAGGAGGCTCTGCTCTTAGCTATACTTGGGATATTTTGGGGTATACTTTGTGGTATTTTGGGGTACTTTGTGGTATTTTGGGGTATTTTAGGGTACTTTGGGGGTATTTTGGGGTATACTTTGTGGTATTTTGGGGTACTTTGGGGTATTTTAGGGTACTTTGGGGTATTTTGGGGTACTTTGGGGTATTTTGGGGTATTTTGGGGTATACTTTGCGGTACTTTGGGGTATTTTGGGGTACTTTAGGGTATTTTAGGGTACTTTGGGGTATTTTGGGGTACTTTGGGGTATTTTGGGGTATACTTTGGGGTACTTTGGGGTATTTTGGGGTACTTTAGGGTATTTTCTGGTACTTTGTGCGATTAGTAGGACCCTCTCTGGGTCGTTGCTTCTACCTCTTCGGTCATCAGGCAATGGTGTGCTAACTGTTCCTAGGACCAAAACAAAACATGGTGAAGCCACCTTCTGATACTATGCCACACATAGCTGGAATAAACTGACGGAAGACCTTAGATCTGCCCCAACTCAGCCTATTGTTTAGAATAGGCTAAAGACCCTTGTTTGTTTCTGCTTTTAACTGCTGCTAAACCACTGCACCTTTTTTTGCACTTTACGGCACTTTTTTTGTTTTGTTTGTTTTAGTGCACTGAAAATATATTCTTGAGAATGTACCGCTTTTATACTGTACCTTTCTGTGTTCCTTTTATATATATATTTTTATTCCAGATAATCATAATTCTTTTAAGCTGTGCCTTCTCCTTTTCATATTTTTTTTTGTGTGTACAGCACTTTGGATTGCCTCTGTGTATGAAATGTGCGTTATAAATACATTTAAATTATATATTATAAATACATTTACTTGACTTTTTACTTACTTTCTTACTTACTTTTTTACTGTATGAAGCACACTCTCAGGGGCTCGTACAGAACCAAGCATTTCACCGTAAAGTAAGTGTATTTTATTGTGATAATAAACAAACTTGAAACTTGAAACATGACTATTTAGTAGTGTGCATCATTGGTAAAACTCAAGCTTTGCAACTTCAAAGAACGCTCTGACATCTCAACATTAGAGTCTAAAACTGAAAAATAAATGGATGGAATAGTATGTTTTTTACAATGGGAATGAGTATTTTAAACTTTATTATTTCATCGTTGGCAACAATTGATTTAGTCTTTTACTTTTAAAATACAGTGCAACTAACTTACTCTAACCCAAAGGATACATTGGAGAAAATAGGGACAGTGCAGATAGAGAGATATTAAAATGTTAGATAGATATTAGCCCATCGGCCCCTTGCAAAAAAAACATTTGCTAATGGCCATACACTGTGTTTTGAACTGAGGGTTGACTATTTGGCGGCACCCCGAGACTGTTGTCATGGCACCCACTTTGGGACACGCGCCCAAGTAAGTCGAGGGAGACTGCGGGCACTGCATCTCATTTTCTTCACTGGAGAAACTGTTCTCTTCATTGCAAGGACACTTCATAATGTTTTCTCTCTTGGAGGGCCATCTAAGCGGGCACTTCATAGTGTTTTCTCTAAGACATCACTTCATAGTGTTTCCTCTCTTGGAGGGCTATCTAAGAGGGCACTTCATAGTGTTTTCTCTAAGACATCACTTCATAGTGTTTCCTCTCTTGGAGGGCTATCTAAGAGGGCACTTCATAGTGTTTTCTCTAAGACATCACTTCATAGTGTTTCCTCTCTTGGAAGGGCATCTAAGAGGTCACTTCATAGTGTTTTCTCTAAGACATCACTTCATAGTGTTTCCTCTCTTGGAGGGCCATCTAAGCGGGCACTTCATAGTGTTTTCTCTAAGACATCACTTCATAGTGTTTCCTCTCTTAGAAGGGCATCTAAGAGGGCACTTCATAGTGTTTTCTCTAAGACATCACTTCATAGTGTTTCCTCTCTTAGAAGGGCATCTAAGAGGTCACTTCATAGTGTTTTCTCTAAGACATCACTTCATAGTGTTTTCTCTAAGACATCACTTCATAGTTTTTCCTCTCTTAGAAGGGCATCTAAGAGGGCACTTCATAACAGCACCCCTTTCTATTGGAAGGGCACCCATAGGTCAAGTTTAGACCGTTATAAATGCATCTGATGGGGTACTGCATCACATTTTCTCCACTAGAAGATCACTCATTAAGACACGCTCTGGAATCTTCTTGCTTCAGAGGGCACATCATCATCATTATTTTATTGCATGAAGGGGCACAGAGGACACTCAATGCTTGTTTCTGCCTCTCACTTTAAACGGCATCTGAGGGGTACTTCATGTGTTTCCATCAGAAAGGCGAATCTCAAGTTCAAGAGAATCTCAAGTTCAAGCTGCGCTCCTCCATTGGACAATGTGCAATTTTATATTGCAATATTTTTTTACTTAACACTGTGCAATAGTGCTCACTATTTATTTATTTATTGGAACTTTTTTACTTCAGCGCTGACTTTCATTGTTTGTTTGTTGTATTGGTTGTCGTTTTTATCACTTTTTCAACTGCACTGAGCTACAGGATATCTGAATTTCCCCAAGGGGATGAATAATGTGTCTGTCTGTCTGTCTGTCTGTCTGTCTGTCTGTCTGTCTGTCTGTCTGTCTGTCTGTCTGTCTGTCTGTCTGTCTGTCTGTCTGTCTGTCTGTCTGTCTGTCTGTCTGTCTGTCTGTCTGTCTGTCTGTCTGTCTGTCTGTCTGTCTGTCTGTCTGTCTGTCTGTCTGTCTGTCTGTCTGTCTGTCTGTCTGTCTGTCTGTCTGTCTGTCTGCCTGCCTGCCTGCCTGCCTGTCTGTCTGTCTGTCTGTCTGTCTGTCTGTCTGTCTGTCTGTCTGTCTGTCTGTCTGTCTGTCTGTCTGTCTGTCTGTCTGTCTGCCTGTCTGTCTGTCTGTCTGTCTGTCTGTCTGTCTGTCTGTCTGTCTGTCTGTCTGTCTGTCTACCCTTTGTGGCACTGCATCCCACTGTGTTTACTGGAGAGGGCACCCTTTGAGACACTATCATGTAGTGGCAGCATAGAGGGCACTTCATCACGGCACCGTTTACCTCTGGAAGGGCACCCATTGGGAAGGTCAAGTTTACTGTAACCCACTGGAAGGGCACCAACAGGACACTGCATCACACTTTATTCACTAACAGAGCACTCATCAAGATATGTGTGTGTGTGTGTGTGTGTGTGTGGGTGTGTGTGTTAGTTATATGGAAAAGGCAGGTTTGGTGCCACTATGCACCTTTATAAAACAACATACCCCATGGCCCAAACATTTGGTGTAGAACTCTAACCAAAGAGAGATATCTTACATTCTACTGGTCTAAATAGGCAGTACCTGTCTCTTGAGGGGGTGGACTACAATGAGATTCCAAACAGGGGTTTAGGTGTATACATTGTTAGAAACCTGCCTTATCCAACCAAGCTAGTTACATAATTATATATGGCCACGTGTCGAGCAATTATTTATTCATTATTTTTTCTTTCTTCCCTTTTTTTCTTTTCTTTTTTGGTTCTTGCCATGTGTAATTAAGAATTACAGTTCTCACGGGGAGCTCGTTTAGAGCACAGGGTGCACACGGTTAGCTGTAATGCTAGGCACAGTCAGTGTTACTATGGCTGTGAGTAGTCACGCCCCACGGGGACGTGAGAGGGCGTTTTATGTTTGTTTGTTTTTCATTGCTAATATTAACAGTGAATATCTATTTTTATTCTATATTCTATTTTTGTTTATTGTTTTTTGTTTCTATTCTTATGACTTTTTTTCATCTTTAATTATAAGCACCCTGGACCACCACTTTGCCATCTCAAATGTCATGAATATTTTTTCACTTTCTCATGCCAGTGTTTGATCCTAATAGGGGGTCAGGGGGCAATACTAACATAATTAGTTGGAATGTGAAGGGTGTAAATAACCCCTTGAAACGTACTAGGATCCTTACTCACTTACAGCAGCTTGGGGTTGGCATCGCTTTTCTGCAAGAAACTCACCTTCGGCGAGTAGATCACCGTCGAATACACAGAGCTTGGGTAGGTCAAGTGTTCCACTCTGGTTTTCAGAGCAAAGCCAGAGGAACAGCCATTCTGATCAACAAAAACACACCATTTACTCCATCTGATGTGATCTCTGACCCTAATGGCAGATTCATTATAGTTTCAGGAACTCTCTATTCCACAAAGGTAGTCCTAGTCAACGTATATGCTCCAAATTTTGGTGACACGCATTTCATCAATAAACTTATCTCTTCACTCCCCGACCTGAACTCTAACCAACTGATTATGGGAGGTGACTTTAATTGTGCTCTTAACCCAGCCTTAGATCGATCATCATCTAATCCAGCTCCACAATCTCAGACTGCTAGAGCCATAGTGTCCTTCCTGAAGCAATACGGTATTTCAGATGTCTGGCGCTTCCTTCATCCCACCGCCAAACAGTACTCTTTCTTTTCACCAGTTCATCATACATATTCTCGAATTGATTATTTGTTTATTGACAACACATTTCTATCTCAAGTGCGTTCCTGCTCTTACGATAGCATTGTTATTTCAGACCATGCAGCAATAATCTTAGAGCTAGCCTTCCCGGACAAATGTCCATCATTCAGGCCGTGGAAACTTAATCCATTATTGCTATCTGAGGACTCATTTTCATCGTTCCTGTCCACTAAAATCAAATTTTTTATTGAGGTAAATTCTACCCCTGGCATGCCTATGTCCATCATTTGGGAAGCTCTTAAAGCTTTTCTCCGTGGAGAAATTATTTCTAATTGTGCTCGACGTAATAAACTGCACAACAGCAGACGCACTGAACTTTCAGACCAAATTATTAAATTGGATTATTCATACGCAGTCTCTCCGACACCTGCACTTTATAATGAAAGAGTGACCCTACAGACGGAATTTAACCTCCTTTCCACCAGTCATGCTGAGCAGCTTCTACTCAAATCACGGCAGTCCTTTTTTGAATTCGGTGATAAACCTAGTAAAGTGCTGTCACTACAGCTAAAACACCGCACCGCTCAGAACTTGATCACGCAAATTAACTCTGCCACTGGAGAGATCTATACGGACCCATTGGAAATAAATGGTCAATTCAAAACATTTTATTCTGCACTATATACCTCTGATTCCCCCAAAGACCCCTCTCTCATGAATAGTTTCTTCGCAAATTTGGATATACCAGTCATAGACAATGATTCAATGACTCTTTTGGAAGAGCCCATTAGCGCTGATGAAATCCAACAGGCTTTAACTATGATGCAGAGTGGGAAAAGCCCAGGCCCAGACGGGTTCCCAGTGGAATTTTAAAAAAAATATTCCACCCAGTTATGTCCCATTATGGCTTCAATGTTTGAGGAATCTTTTCAATCCTGCTCGCTTCCTCCGACTCTCTATCAAGCCTCAATATCCCTGCTTTAAAAAAAAGATAAGGACCCGAAAGACTGTGGCTCATATCGTCCTATTTCTCTCCTTAACAATGAAGCAAAGATCTTGGCAAAGGTACTCGCTCGACGACTGGAATCCGTTATACCAAGTATTATCCATCCAGACCAGTCTGGCTTTGTGAAGGATAGAATGGCTTTTTTCAACCTGCGGCGCCTTATGAATATAATTTACTCATCCACCGAGTCTCCCGTTGCAGAGGTCGTTGTTGCGCTAGACGCAGAGAAGGCCTTTGACCGGGTTGAATGGGACTATTTATTCTATACTCTGCAGAAATTCGGTTTCGGCGAGAAATTTGTGTCCTGGGTCAAACTTTTATACTCCTCTCCAGTGGCATCAGTTCGAACAAATGATGTGACTTCGGAATATTTCCCCCTACAACGCGGTACAAGACAGGGTTGCCCTCTCTCTCCGATAGTATTTGCTCTAGCGATCGAGCCACTAGCTATTTCCTTTCGCAAGGACCGCCATGTCCAAGGCATCATCAGAAATGGACAGGAACAAAGAATCTCGCTATATGCGGACGATGTCCTGTTGTATATCGCGGATCCAGCGGCCACACTTCCACGTGTCCTTCACATACTACACGAGTTTGGTGTTTTTTCTGGCTATAAATTAAACTTAAACAAGAGTGAACTCTTCCCCATAAATTCCTTAGCTAGAAATATCCCCCCCTCTAGGTTCCCCTTCAAGCTTTCCCCAAGTAGCTTCCGTTACCTTGGCATAACGATAACACATAAACATTCTAATCTCATAGCGTCCAACTTCACCCCTCTACTGGAGCGCACCAAGCAGGATTTTATCAGATGGTCATCACTTCCTTTATCACTTGTTGGCAGAGTGAACACTGTGAAAATGAACACATTACCGAAATTTCTGTACTTATTTCAAAATATTCCAACCTTTATTCCAAAGTCATTTTTTAAAGCCCTCGACAAGGCAATATCAGATTTTATTTGGAACAAACGCCCAGTCCGAATAAATAAAATGGCCCTCCAGAAGCCTAAATCACAGGGAGGCTTTGCACTACCCAATTTCTTGGTCTACTATTGGGCTGCAAATATTCACAGCATTCTCTACTGGAGCCACTCCCACTACGGACTCTGTCAGTGGGTACCGGCATGGGTGGACATGGAAAGGGCATCTTGTTCTAGAACATCTTTGCAATCCTTAGTCTGCTCCTCGCTCCCAGTCACAACCGCCCAGTATACCAACAACCTCTTAGTACAACACTCCCTCCGGATCTGGTCCCAGTTTAGAAAACACTTTGGTCTCCACGCCATGTCACAGTCGTCACCTGTCCACAAAAACTTCCTTTTCCCTCCCTCTATGGTGGATGAAACCTTCAGCAACTGGTTTAAGAAGGGCATTCTGAACATTTATGATTTGTACCAAGACAGTTCTTTCATGTCTTTTACACAACTGTCCCTAAAGTTTAACTTACCAAAAACAAATTTTTTCAGATATCTACAGATACGTGATTTTGTTAAGAGCAAATTTGACCAGTTCCCCCATACACCCCCAAAAACTTTGATCGATCGCATCTTGGAGGTGAAGGTTGTAATCAAAGGCTCAATATCTAAACTATATAACATCATATCCCTATCCCTACCCTCCTCAGTATTGGCTATAAGACAAAACTGGGAGTCCGATCTAAATCATCAATTTACAGACAAAGAATGGGAAAACGCTCTTGCCCGAATACACTCTTCTTCAATATGTGCCCGCCATTCACTGATACAGTTCAAGCTCCTCCACCGTCTATATTGGTCAAAGACTAGACTGGCGAAGATAAATCCTGGCATGGATCCCACATGCGACCGGTGTCACCAAGCCCCTGGCTCACTTATCCATATGTTCTGGCATTGTCCAGTACTGGCCCCTTTCTGGACTTCCATTTTTAAATCTTATTCAGACATATTTTTTATGAACATTGACCCATGCCCTCTTATTGCACTATTTGGCTTGACACCGGAAAACGCTACAATATCTATTGGGCAATCCAATGCCATGGCCTTTGCCTCACTCATTGCCAGACGTCTCATCCTATTCAACTGGAAGGCAGCCACTCCCCCTTCACACTTACACTGGATGAGGGATGTCATGTCTCTTATACATATAGAGAAAATCAGATTTACTACACAAGGCCACACGGATATCTTCCACAAAACATGGCAGCCCTTCCTATCCCATTTCAAAACCCATATGACTCCATCCAATCTTGGGACCCCATGACCCCCCTCCACCCCCTATCTACCTTCATGACACTGCTAGCCCACGCATGGCTAGGGAGATGGCATTGTGGTGGTCTGCTAATTAACTCTGCCACTGGAGAGATCTATACGGACCCATTGGAAATAAATGGTCAATTCAAAACATTTTATTCTGCACTATATACCTCTGATTCCCCCAAAGACCCCTCTCTCATGAATAGTTTCTTCGCAAATTTGGATATACCAGTCATAGACAATGATTCAATGACTCTTTTGGAAGAGCCCATTAGCGCTGATGAAATCCAACAGGCTTTAACTATGATGCAGAGTGGGAAAAGCCCAGGCCCAGACGGGTTCCCAGTGGAATTTTTAAAAAAATATTCCACCCAGTTATGTCCCATTATGGCTTCAATGTTTGAGGAATCTTTTCAATCCTGCTCGCTTCCTCCGACTCTCTATCAAGCCTCAATATCCCTGCTTTTAAAAAAAGATAAGGACCCGAAAGACTGTGGCTCATATCGTCCTATTTCTCTCCTTAACAATGAAGCAAAGATCTTGGCAAAGGTACTCGCTCGACGACTGGAATCCGTTATACCAAGTATTATCCATCCAGACCAGTCTGGCTTTGTGAAGGATAGAATGGCTTTTTTCAACCTGCGGCGCCTTATGAATATAATTTACTCATCCACCGAGTCTCCCGTTGCAGAGGTCGTTGTTGCGCTAGACGCAGAGAAGGCCTTTGACCGGGTTGAATGGGACTATTTATTCTATACTCTGCAGAAATTCGGTTTCGGCGAGAAATTTGTGTCCTGGGTCAAACTTTTATACTCCTCTCCAGTGGCATCAGTTCGAACAAATGATGTGACTTCGGAATATTTCCCCCTACAACGCGGTACAAGACAGGGTTGCCCTCTCTCTCCGATACTATTTGCTCTAGCGATCGAGCCACTAGCTATTTCCTTTCGCAAGGACCGCCATGTCCAAGGCATCATCAGAAATGGACAGGAACAAAGAATCTCGCTATATGCGGACGATGTCCTGTTGTATATCGCGGATCCAGCGGCCACACTTCCACGTGTCCTTCACATACTACACGAGTTTGGTGTTTTTTCTGGCTATAAATTAAACTTAAACAAGAGTGAACTCTTCCCCATAAATTCCTTAGCTAGAAATATCCCCCCCTCTAGGTTCCCCTTCAAGCTTTCCCCAAGTAGCTTCCGTTACCTTGGCATAACGATAACACATAAACATTCTAATCTCATAGCGTCCAACTTCACCCCTCTACTGGAGCGCACCAAGCAGGATTTTATCAGATGGTCATCACTTCCTTTATCACTTGTTGGCAGAGTGAACACTGTGAAAATGAACACATTACCGAAATTTCTGTACTTATTTCAAAATATTCCAACCTTTATTCCAAAGTCATTTTTTAAAGCCCTCGACAAGGCAATATCAGATTTTATTTGGAACAAACGCCCAGTCCGAATAAATAAAATGGCCCTCCAGAAGCCTAAATCACAGGGAGGCTTTGCACTACCCAATTTCTTGGTCTACTATTGGGCTGCAAATATTCACAGCATTCTCTACTGGAGCCACTCCCACTACGGACTCTGTCAGTGGGTACCGGCATGGGTGGACATGGAAAGGGCATCTTGTTCTAGAACATCTTTGCAATCCTTAGTCTGCTCCTCGCTCCCAGTCACAACCGCCCAGTATACCAACAACCTCTTAGTACAACACTCCCTCCGGATCTGGTCCCAGTTTAGAAAACACTTTGGTCTCCACGCCATGTCACAGTCGTCACCTGTCCACAAAAACTTCCTTTTCCCTCCCTCTATGGTGGATGAAACCTTCAGCAACTGGTTTAAGAAGGGCATTCTGAACATTTATGATTTGTACCAAGACAGTTCTTTCATGTCTTTTACACAACTGTCCCTAAAGTTTAACTTACCAAAAACAAATTTTTTCAGATATCTACAGATACGTGATTTTGTTAAGAGCAAATTTGACCAGTTCCCCCATACACCCCCAAAAACTTTGATTGATCGCATCTTGGAGGTGAAGGTTGTAATCAAAGGCTCAATATCTAAACTATATAACATCATATCCCTATCCCTACCCTCCTCAGTATTGGCTATAAGACAAAACTGGGAGTCCGATCTAAATCATCAATTTACAGACAAAGAATGGGAAAACGCTCTTGCCCGAATACACTCTTCTTCAATATGTGCCCGCCATTCACTGATACAGTTCAAGCTCCTCCACCGTCTATATTGGTCAAAGACTAGACTGGCGAAGATAAATCCTGGCATGGATCCCACATGCGACCGGTGTCACCAAGCCCCTGGCTCACTTATCCATATGTTCTGGCATTGTCCAGTACTGGCCCCTTTCTGCACTTCCATTTTTAAATCTTATTCAGACATATTTTTTATGAACATTGACCCATGCCCTCTTATTGCACTATTTGGCTTGACACCGGAAAACGCTACAATATCTATTGGGCAATCCAATGCCATGGCCTTTGCCTCACTCATTGCCAGACGTCTCATCCTATTCAACTGGAAGGCAGCCACTCCCCCTTCACACTTACACTGGATGAGGGATGTCATGTCTCTTATACATATAGAGAAAATCAGATTTACTACACAAGGCCACACGGATATCTTCCACAAAACATGGCAGCCCTTCCTATCCCATTTCAAAACCCATATGACTCCATCCAATCTTGGGACCCCATGACCCCCCTCCACCCCCTATCTACCTTCATGACACTGCTAGCCCACGCATGGCTAGGGAGATGGCATTGTGGTGGTCTGCTAAGGGTGTTAAATTTACTCTCCATTTTATTTGTTTTACCATCTGGAAATTACGCTACTAAAATGGAGAGTAACACTTATATTATATATTATTATTACGGTATGTATATATAAAAATATCTCTGTTTTATCTTTGTTTTATTTTAATTTGACTTCATTTTTCTTTTGCGTAGCTTTGTCTGCCACATCTGTACTTTTGTTTAATTATTTAAATGTCTATTTTTTATTTATATCTCTCTTTTTCTTTTTTTCTTTTTCATGTATGTTTGTCGTCGCCCTCACTGGGTGGGATGGGTGGGATTAGGGGATAGGAATGAGGAAGGAAATGGAAGTTGTATAATTTTGATAACTGAAATGTATAAATATGTACTAATTCTTCCAATAAAAAAAGATAAATCTAATAAGATATGTCATTGACTTTTCTTCCCATGTGAAGGCCAGCCAATAGGGCACGTCCTCTCATTTTCACCACTCAAGAGGGCACTTTAGTGCAACACTTTTCAACCATGGGGGCACCAGTGGGGGACGCGTAAAGATTTTCCCTAACGCACTTTCAGTTCCGCGTTCGGGTTCCGCGATCTGATTGGCCAATCGCGTTACGCCTAGTTCTATCACTGGTTAAGCTTGGCGACTCTTTCGAAGTTGGTTATGGTTAGAGTTTGTCTTTAGAGCAGGGCGATAGACCACCAGCCCTGATTCCAAACTCTAACATTAACCAACTTCGAAAGAGTCACCAAGCTTAACCAGTGATAGAACTAGGCGTTAGGTAGCTAGCCGGCTGTTAGGGGCAGAACTAGGCGTAACGCGATTGGCGCTCAGAGAAACGTCAGTGGCCAATCAGATCGCGGAACCCGAAGGCGGAACTGAAAGTGCGTTAGGGAAAATCTTTACGCGTGGGTCCGGCAGTTAACTTTAACATAACCTTTAGAGGTCATTGGTTCGAGGACTGAACACTCCCAAACACTGGAATACACAAACACCATGTAGAACGCATACATTTACTTTTGATACTTGTACATTCAATATCAAATACTTCTCTACTTTTACTTTGAAAGGAGAACTTTTACTTTTAGAATATAATAGAATAGAATAGAATAGAATAGAATAGAATAGAATAGAATAGAATAGAATAGAAATACTTTATTCATCCCGAGGGAAATTTGGCTAAGTAAGATAAGATAAGATAAAATAAATAAGATATTTCTTTATTGATCTCCTCGGGGGAAATTCAGGCATCATAGCAGCATGGGGGAGGAAGGGGGGTACAGGTACAGGCATGGTAATAGTATAAATACATAAATATAGGCAATACACATATAGTAAATATAAGAATAAGCAGTGTAAACAATATAATTAACTATAAGCAAGTAAACAGTGTAATCAAAGGTGCAGATGAGGGTCTGTGTGCCTTATCAGTTATATTATGTTACAATAAATATGGGCAAAAAACACGTAGAATCTGAATATATACTATGAGTAAGTAAAGTAAAGTATACAGTATACACAGGTGCAGTACACATAGGGTACCCTAACTGGACTGCATTCAGTGCTTTTATTCAAAGCACTTTACAACGTATGCCTCACATTCACCCATTCACTCACACGTTCACACACTCTGCCGGGAGGAGCTAGAATTGAGTACTATTTTATCTTGGTATTTCTAGAGGTCACTTTAATTAAAGAAAAGAAAAAATGTCCCGGAGTTGGATGTAGATTTTGATTGGGATGCAGTCTGGGAGAATATCCCGCTATCCTCACGCAACCAACAGATCACCAACAGATTCATCTACATTTTGTTCACAGGACTTATCTGATCCATAGACGACTGAATCTAATCGGGTCTCAGACCTGACTCTCGATGTACCTTATGTCCAAACGGTGCCACAGGAACATTTATGCATATGTACTGGGAATGTCCTCCTGTTGAGCTATTCTGGGAAAATGTTACCTCTCAGCTCTCAGATATTTTCTCTCTGACCATACTATTGAATGACGTTTCTCAATTACCGACCTGTACACATGTGAAAAGGCTGATTCTAGCCGGCCTCACAGCCACAAAAAATGTATTGCCTCACGATGGATACACCCAGACAAACTATGCCCGAAGGTATGGATTCTCACTTCTCTTGATGTGATCTATCTGGAGATATCCACTGCACGTGTTATAGGGGTTAATGAGGCTAATATCGCGATCTGGTTGGCTGCTGTTGCAAAGCTAAAAGAGCGCATATATCTCTCGATTACTGAATAATATATTATGTATGTAACTCACGTTGAGGTCCTGGGGTGAGCGGGGGGTGGGGGGGGAGCGAGCGAGCGAGCGAGTGCCCATGTCCACATGTTTTTTTGTGTTTTTTGTGTATTTGATTATGTATATGTTGTGGGATCACTGCACGGCTCACTGCATGTGAGCCGGACCATCAAGGTTTTTGGGCCCCTTTGGCTGTGGGTCTGGTGGTCGTGGGCTCGGACTGGGGGGGGGGGGGGGGGGGGGGGGGGGGGGGGGGCGGGGTCTCGGCGAGTCGAGGTGTTAAAGAGGCGTGATGCTCTGGTTCGCTGGGGCGCCGGACTCGGGGTCCTCCGGGGTTGGGGTTCATGGCTGCCGTGTCTGGAGATGAAGGGGGCTCAAGAGGCTTACTATAGTAATTGTTTTTATTTTTCCTGTTCCTTTACTTGGTATATTAATTTGTATTATATCTATTCATTTTTTTTTATTTCATTGAATTATTAGGTGGCTTGTCAGTATGGTTTTTTTTCTCATTATTGTATTATTATTATTATTATTATTATTATTATTATTATTATTATTATTATTATTATTATTATTATTATTATTATTATTATTATTATTATTATTATTATTATTATTATTATTATTATTATTATTATTATTATTATTATTATTATTATTATTATTATTATTATTATTATTATTATTATTATTATTATTATTATTATTATTATTATTATTATTATTATTATTATTATTATTATTATTATTATTATTATTATTATTATTATTATTATTATTATTATTGTTGCTGTGTCTGTCTGGTGATGTTTTGTTTGTTATTGTGGTGACTGTAATGTGCTGTGTTTTGTTTCATAAAAAAAAAAATTGGATGTTTTTGTAGGACCCATTACCTTTCGTATTTTATCTTAGTACTTTTATCATGTCTATTTTATTTATATTCTATTTTATTCTATTATTATTTGTATTTTTTGCACAATCGAAGCGGGCATGGCCACCTTCATTTCACTATGAATGTTCATTCAAACCTTTATTTTAACTCGAAGGACATTGAGGTTTACACACACATGAGCAACACAATGAAAATATAAAAAAGAATAGAAGAAACTAAAAACAATTGCAATTTGACAAACAGAAATTTAACACCAGATGTTTAAAAGCAGAAGCAGATGGGAGGACCTCTAACTTTAGGGTTTGTTGAAGAGCGTTCCATGTGTTGGGGGCGTCAATAAGAAATGCTGTCTTGCCCAGATCCGAACACGCTTGTGGAACCCTAAGAGTGAGCCAGCTGTAGGATCTGGTCTGATAAGCACCAAGACTCCAATCCAGCAAGGATGATATAAGGAGGGTGTTTACCACTAATGGCTTTGAAGATGAACAAGTACCAGTGGTAACTGTGCCTCTGAGAAAGAGAGGGCCAGCCCACCTTTTCATAAAGAATGCAGTGGTGAGTATCATAACTGTCACCAGTGATAAATCTAAGAGCGGAATGATATACAGAGTCCAATTGCTTCAACGTAGATGCAGCTGCATGCCTATAGATAACATCACCATAGTCCAATACTGACAAGAATACCGCCTCTACAACTCTCTTCCTACTGAGCAAAGGGAAGCTAGACCGGTTTCGGAATAGAAAGCCAACCTTCTGCCGAAGCTTGGAGGCGAGGCTGTCAATATGAGTTTTGAATGAGAGCTTCTCATCGAGCCATAGCCCAAGATATTTGTAATCGGTAACTCTCTCTATAGAAGAGCCATCAACAGTAGATATGAGAAGTTTAGTAAAGTCCACATTTCTAGCTCTTGAGATGTGATGTATGTGATGAATAAACCTCTTGAATCTTGAATCTAGTTGAAGAGTTAAGTAAAGTAACTGTGTACTTCTTCCACCGCTGGTTTCAGGCTGTTGTTCTTTTCGGCCCTCATGTCACGACCAAACAGTGTTTATGAAAGGAAATGAGATCCATTTCCTCAATATGTCTGGAATGTAAGCACGCTGCTCACTTACATGTTGTCTGTTTGGGACAGTACACCTTTATTCTATTACCTTAAATTGTGTTACTGCAAACATTCCCTGACATAATAACATAACAGGATTGCCAGGTAAAGATACTGAAAATGAACATTTCCCTCACCCAGATAGCTGGATGATATTACGCCGACTCGCCGAGATACTCTTCTAGACCGTATGGACTTTCATGAACCCACCGTAACGATGACGAGTGCCAATCGAAAGATCATGAAGCTTTTCACCAACTGCGAAGGTCAGTTGAGTTCCCACCGTTAACCCAACTGACCGTGTACAGCAGCCATTCAGATGGAAAGGCAGAGATAGACCGCTGTGTCATCTGTAGCTGTTCACTACTTTTTTTCACTACTGTTCACTACTAACAGGTCACTGCTATCCAGTTGTCCAATTACCCATTAAAATGTCACAGTCCAAGAATCAAGAATCAGGAATCAAGAGGTTTATTTGTCACATACACACCAGGGCATACAGTGAAATGCGGGTGGTCATGCCCGCATTGATTGTGCAAAATACAATAATAAAAATAGGCATAGAAAAAAATTAACATAGAAAAAATGTAATAGGTAAGACACAAGATATGCATGGTAAA
>NC_140173.1:11245087-11272587 GCF_963971535.1 Notolepis coatsorum | reverse complement strand
CCCTCCCACTGTGTCCTCAGTGTGCTGCTCTCTAACTGAACCCTCCCACTGTGTCCTCAGTGTGCTGCTCTCTAACTGAACCCTCCCACTGTGTCCTCAGTGTGCTGCTCTCTAACTGAACCCTCCCACTGTGTCCTCAGTGTGCTGCTCTCTAACTGAACCCACTGTGTCCTCAGTGTGCTGCTCTCTAACTGAACCCCACTGTGTCCTCAGTGTGCTGCTCTCTAACTGAACCCTCCCACTGTGTCCTCAGTGTGCTGCTCTCTAACTGAACCCTCCCACTGTGTCCTCAGTGTGCTGCTCTCTAACTGAACCCTCCCACTGTGTACTCAGTGTGCTGCTCTCTAACTGAACCCTCCCACTGTGTCCTCAGTGTGCTGCTCTCTAACTGAACCCTCCCACTGTGTCCTCAGTGTGCTGCTCTCTAACTGAACCCTCCCACTGTGTCCTCAGTGTGCTGCTCTCTAACTGAACCCTCCCACTGTGTACTCAGTGTGCTGCTCTCTAACTGAACCCTCCCACTGTGTCCTCAGTGTGCTGCTCTCTAACTGAACCCTCCCACTGTGTCCTCAGTGTGCTGCTCTCTAACTGAACCCTCCCACTGTGTCCTCAGTGTGCTGCTCTCTAACTGAACCCGTGCTCCACTGCTCTCTAACTGAACCCGTGCTCCACTGCTCTCTAACTGAACCCGTGCTCCACTGCTCTCTAACTGAACCCGTGCTCCACTGCTCTCTAACTGAACCCGTGCTCCACTGCTCTCTAACTGAACCCGTGCTCCACTGCTCTCTAACTGAACCCGTGCTCCACTGCTCTCTAACTGAACCCGTGCTCCACTGCTCTCTAACTGAACCCGTGCTCCACTGCTCTCTAACTGAACCCGTGCTCCACTGGCCCAGAGCCCAGAGCCCAAGAGGGTTGATACTGTGAATAACTGAAATATTATTTCAGTTAGCTAGATAGTACATTTGACTTGTTATTTTGTTTACACTGCTTGTGTTGTTTTTTACTACCTGTACCCCCCCCCCCCCCCCCATCCCCCATGCTGCTATGATGGTTAACCGTCTGTAGTGTGGTATGTAGTGTGGTAGTGAAAGGGTTAACCTTCCGTATGGCGGTTGTGAAAAGGTTAACCCTTTGTCGTGTGGCAGTGAAAGGGTTAACCTTCTGTATTGTCACAGTGAAAGGGTTAAAGGACAGCGAGCGGTCCAGCTCCACCCTCAGGTGTCCACTACCAATGTCACCGCCATTTTTGGTTAGGCAGGCTCGTTTATTCTCAATGTATACCTAAACATTATACATGTTATATTATACATACCTAAAGACAGTAGAGGTTGAGTACTTTATTATCTAAAGATGGTAAGTTAGAGCGTTGTGTTCATTCATAGTTAAAGACAGTAGAGGCTGAGTACTTTATGATCTAAAGATGGTAAGTTAGAGTGTTGTGTTCATTCATAGTTAAAGACAGTAGAGGTTGAGTACTTTATGATCTAAAGATGGTAAGTTAGAGTGTTGTGTTCATTCATAGTTAAAGACAGTAGAGGTTGAGTACTATATTATCTAAAGATGGTAAGTTAGAGTGTTGTGTTCATTCATAGTTAAAGACAGTATAGGCTGAGTACTTTATTATCTAAAGATGGTAAGTTAGAGTGTTGTGTTCATTCATAGTTAAAGACAGTAGAGGTTGAGTACTTTATTATCTAAAGATGGTACGATAGAGTGTTGTGTTCATTCATAGTTAAAGACAGTAGAGGTTGAGTACTTTATGATCTAAAGATGGTAAGTTAGAGTGTTGTGTTCACTCATAGTTAAAGACAGTAGAGGTTGAGTACTTTATTATCTGAAGATGGTAAGTTAGAGTGTTGTGTTCATTCATAGTTAAAGACAGTAGAGGTTGAGTACTTTATTATCTAAAGATGGTAAGTTAGAGTGTTGTGTTTAAGCATTACATCACGCGCAGGAGTGGTTTGTGACCAATAAACCATGCCTAGGGGTGGTCGTTAGGCCCGAGGCGCAGCCGAGGGTCGTTAGACCCCCCTAGGCATGGTTTATTGGTCACAAATCACGACTACAAGTGGTGTAAAGCTTTTATACAACTGCCAGATTCATCCAACCTTATTTCTATACAATAAACACACATTAATCGAAGATTTATTGAAAAAACCATCCGCCAGAAAAAGTAGTTCCCACAACTACAAAAAAGACAAGTTGCCTCCATGTGGAAGCAGCTTGAAGTGCATCCAACCAAACTAACACATCCAACTGTGTATTATTGGAATGATTGAGAGAAGTTGCCTCATGTGGAAGCAGCTTGAAGTGCATCCAACCAACTAACACATCCAACTGTGTATTATTGGAATGATTGATTGAACATTTTATTACCAGATGCAGAATGGGTACAATACAGTACGACGGCTCAATACACACAATTGTTAAGGGAATGCAGACCTACTTTCCATAGAACTTCATTCTTAGATGCTTCTATATAAAGTAGGTAAAACAAATTAAAACGTTTTCTTTGCCCTATAGGAAAAAAACGTTTTCTTCGCCCTATTTTTTTATTTATTTCTTTTAGCCTAAACTTAACCAGTTGGAAACCAGGGGTACAGTAATAAAATTAGCAATCAACCAATCAATCAATTCAATAGACCATGCTCACTTAAAACAGCGCTGCTTCTCTCTCAGTCTGACTCCCCCGCTGTTGCAGACAGGAGTGTGTGTGTGTGTGTGTGTGTGTGTGCGTGTGTGTGTGTGTGTGTGTGTCACAGTGTGTGTGTGTGTGTGTGCGTGCGTGTGTGTGTGTATGTGTGTGTGTGTGTGTGTGTGTGTGTGTGTGTGTGTGTGTGTGTATGTGTGTGTGTGTGTTTGTGGGTACGCCAGCGTCGGACAGTGTGAGAGAGAACGCTGCAGTCAGTAGAAAGTAGGAAGGAAGAAATTTAAATCAATCAATTAATCAATCAATCAATCCGCGATTTTTCTTTTGTTCTAGATTGACTCAAGACCCATCAATTACATCATCCAACATTGTTTAAAGGACTAACACATTCCCCTTGACAGAATCGCTTCATATTTAGTCGTTATGGTGCTTTCAACATAACCATTTGTTGTCCGCGATCTTGTTTTCTCCCGGAGTGAGCCGGGGAGTGATATGTGATTCGGTTGTGGGCGGGTCCTGAGCCCAGGACCGTGGATTGTTGCCAATAAAGACGTGTAAATGGCCAATCAGAATCGAGAAATTTGCATGCCGTTGTATAATCATTCATAGTTAAAGACAGTAGAGGTTGAGTACTTTATTTTAAAGACCGTAGAGGTTGAGTACTTTATTATCTAAAGATGGTAAGTTAGAGTGCTGTGTTCATTCATAGTTAAAGACAGTAGAGGTCGAGTACTTTATTATCTAAAGATGGTGAGTTAGAGTGTTGTGTTCACTCATAGTTAAAGACAGTAGAGGTTGAGTACTTTATGATCTAAAGATGGTAAGTTAGAGTGTTGTGTTCATTCATAGTTAAAGACAGTAGAGGTTAAGTACTTTATTATCTAAAGATGGTAAGTTAGAGTGTTGTGTTCATTCATAGTTAAAGACAGTAGAGGTTAAGTACTTTATTATCTAAAGATGGTAAGTTAGAGTGTTGTGTTCATTCATAGTTAAAGACAGTAGAGGTTGAGTACTTTATTATCTAAAGATGGTAAGTTAGAGTGTTGTGTTCATTCATAGTTAAAGACAGTAGATGTTGAGTAGTTTATTATCTAAAGATGGTAAGTTAGAGTGTTGTGTTCATTCATAGTTAAAGACAGTAGAGGTTGAGTACTTTATTATCTAAAGATGGTAAGTTAGAGGGTTGTGTTCATTCATAGTTAAAGACAGTAGAGGTTGAGTACTTTATTATCTAAAGATGGTAAGTTAGAGTGTTGTGTTCACTCATAGTTAAAGACAGTAGAGGTTGAGTACTTTATTATCTAAAGATGGTAAGTTAGAGTGTTGTGTTCATTCATAGTTAAAGACAGTAGAGGTTGAGTACTTTATTATCTAAAGATGGTAAGTTAGAGTGTTGTGTTCATTCATAGTTAAAGACAGTAGAGGTTGAGTACTTTATTATCTAAAGATGGTAAGTTAGAGTGTTGTGTTCATTCATAGTTAAAGACAGTAGAGGTTGAGTACTTTATTATCTAAAGATGGTAAGTTAGAGTGTTGTGTTCATTCATAGTTAAAGACAGTAGAGGCTGAGTACTTTATTATCTAAAGATGGTAAGTTAGAGTGTTGTGTTCATTCATAGTTAAAGACAGTAGAGGTTGAGTACTTTATTATCTAAAGATGGTAAGTTAGAGTGTTGTGTTCATTCATAGTTAAAGACAGTAGAGGTTGAGTACTTTATTATCTAAAGATGGTAAGTTAGAGTGTTGTGTTCACTCATAGTTAAAGACAGTAGTGGTTGAGTACTTTATTATCTAAAGATGGTAAGTTAGAGTGTTGTGTTCATTCATAGTTAAAGACAGTAGTGGCTGAGTACTTTATTATCTAAAGATGGTGAGTTAGAGTGTTGTGTTCATTCATAGTTAAAGTCCGTAGAGGTTGAGTACTTTATTATCTAAAGATGGTAAGTTAGAGTGTTGTGTTCATTCATAGTTAAAGTCCGTAGAGGTTGAGTACTTTATTATTTAAAGATGGTAAGTTAGAGTGTTGTGTTCATTCAGTTAAAGACAGTAGAGGTTGAGTACTTTATTATCTAAAGATGGTAAGTTAGAGTGTTGTGTTCATTCATAGTTAAAGACAGTAGAGGCTGAGTACTTTATTATCTAAAGATGGTAAGTTAGAGTGTTGTGTTCATTCATAGTTAAAGACAGTAGAGGTAGAGTACTTTATTATCTAAAGATGGTGAGTTAGAGTGTTGTGTTCATTCATAGTTAAAGACAGTAGAGGCTGAGTACTTTATGATCTGAAGATGGTAAGTTAGAGTGTTGTGTTCATTCATAGTTAAAGACAGTAGAGGTTGAGTACTTTATTATCTAAAGATGGTAAGTTAGTGTTGTGTTCATTCATAGTTAAAGACAGTAGAGGCTGAGTACTTTATGATCTGAAGATGGTAAGTTAGAGTGTTGTGTTCATTCATAGTTAAAGACAGTAGAGGTTGAGTACTTTATTATCTAAAGATGGTAAGTTAGAGTGTTGTGTTTGTTCATAGTTAAAGACAGTAGAGGTTGAGTACTTTATTATCTAAAGATGGTGAGTTAGAGTGTTGTGTTCATTCATAGTTAAAGACAGTAGAGGCTGAGTACTTTATTATCTAAAGATGGTGAGTTAGAGTGTTGTGTTCATTCATAGTTAAAGACAGTAGAGGTTGAGTACTTTATTATCTAAAGATGTTAAGTTAGAGTGTTGTGTTCATTCATAGTTAAAGACAGTAGAGGTTGAGTACTTTATTATCTGAAGATGGTGAGTTAGAGTGTTGTGTTCATTCATAGTTAAAGTCCGTAGAGGTTGAGTACTTTATTATCTAAAGATGGTAAGTTAGAGTGTTGTGTTCATAGTTAAAGTCCGTAGAGGTTGAGTACTTTATTATCTAAAGATGGTAAGTTAGAGTGTTGTGTTCATTCATAGTTAAAGACAGTAGAGGTTGAGTACTTTATTATCTAAAGATGGTGAGTTAGAGTGTTGTGTTCATTCATAGTTAAAGTCCGTAGAGGTTGAGTACTTTATTATCTAAAGATGGTAAGTTAGAGTGTTGTGTTCATTCATAGTTAAAGACAGTAGAGGTTGAGTACTTTATTATCTAAAGATGGTAAGTTAAGAGTGTTGTGTTCATTCATAGTTAAAGACAGTAGAGGCTGAGTACTTTATTATCTAAAGATGGTGAGTTAGAGTGTTGTGTTCATTCATAGTTAAAGACAGTAGAGGTTGAGTACTTTATTATCTAAAGATGGTAAGTTAAGAGTGTTGTGTTCATTCATAGTTAAAGACAGTAGAGGTTGAGTACTTTATTATCTAAAGATGGTAAGTTAGAGTGTTGTGTTCATTCATAGTTAAAGACAGTAGTGGCTGAGTACTTTATTATCTAAAGATGGTGAGTTAGTGTTGTGTTCATTCATAGTTAAAGACAGTAGAGGTTGAGTACTTTATTATCTAAAGATGGTAAGTTAGAGTGTTGTGTTCATTCATAGTTAAAGACAGTAGAGGTTGAGTACTTTATTATCTAAAGATGGTAAGTTAAGAGTGTTGTGTTCATTCATAGTTAAAGTCCGTAGTGGCTGAGTACTTTATTATCTAAAGATGGTAAGTTAGAGTGTTGTGTTCATTCATAGTTAAAGACAGTAGAGGTTGAGTACTTTATTATCTAAAGATGGTGAGTTAGAGTGTTGTGTTCATTCATAGTTAAAGACAGTAGAGGTTGAGTACTTTATTATCTAAAGATGGTAAGTTAAGAGTGTTGTGTTCATTCATAGTTAAAGTCCGTAGAGGTTGAGTACTTTATTATCTAAAGATGGTAAGTTAGAGTGTTGTGTTCATTCATAGTTAAAGACAGTAGAGGCTGAGTACTTTATTATCTAAAGATGGTAAGTTAGAGTGTTGTGTTCATTCATAGTTAAAGTCCGTAGAGGTTGAGTACTTTATTATCTAAAGATGGTAAGTTAGAGTGTTGTGTTCATTCATAGTTAAAGACAGTAGTGGTTGAGTACTTTATTATCTAAAGATGGTAAGTTAGAGTGTTGTGTTCATTCATAGTTAAAGACAGTAGTGGTTGAGTACTTTATTATCTAAAGATGGTAAGTTAGAGTGTTGTGTTCACTCATAGTTAAAGACAGTAGTGGTTGAGTACTTTATTATCTAAAGATGGTAAGTTAGAGTGTTGTGTTCATTCATAGTTAAAGACAGTAGTGGTTGAGTACTTTATTATCTAAAGATGGTAAGTTAGAGTGTTGTGTTCATTCATAGTTAAAGACAGTAGTGGTTGAGTACTTTATTATCTAAAGATGGTAAGTTAGAGTGTTGTGTTCACTCATAGTTAAAGACAGTAGTGGTTGAGTACTTTATTATCTAAAGATGGTAAGTTAGAGTGTTGTGTTCATTCATAGTTAAAGACAGTAGTGGTTGAGTACTTTATTATCTAAAGATGGTAAGTTAGAGTGTTGTGTTCACTCATAGTTAAAGACAGTAGTGGTTGAGTACTTTATTATCTAAAGATGGTAAGTTAGAGTGTTGTGTTCATTCATAGTTAAAGACAGTAGAGGTTGAGTACTTTATTATCTAAAGATGGTGAGTTAGAGTGTTGTGTTCATTCATAGTTAAAATCCGTAGAGGTTGAGTACTTTATTATCTAAAGATGGTAAGTTAAGAGTGTTGTGTTCATTCATAGTTAAAGTCCGTAGAGGTTGAGTACTTTATTATCTAAAGATGGTAAGTTAGAGTGTTGTGTTCATTCATAGTTAAAGTCCGTAGAGGTTGAGTACTTTATTATTTAAAGATGGTAAGTTAGAGTGTTGTGTTCATTCAGTTAAAGACAGTAGAGGTTGAGTACTTTATTATCTAAAGATGGTAAGTTAGAGTGTTGTGTTCATTCATAGTTAAAGACAGTAGAGGCTGAGTACTTTATTATCTAAAGATGGTAAGTTAGAGTGTTGTGTTCATTCATAGTTAAAGACAGTAGAGGTAGAGTACTTTATTATCTAAAGATGGTGAGTTAGAGTGTTGTGTTCATTCATAGTTAAAGACAGTAGAGGCTGAGTACTTTATTATCTAAAGATGGTAAGTTAGAGTGTTGTGTTCATTCATAGTTAAAGACAGTAGAGGTTGAGTACTTTATTATCTAAAGATGGTAAGTTAAGAGTGTTGTGTTCATTCATAGTTAAAGTCCGTAGAGGTTGAGTACTTTATTATCTAAAGATGGTAAGTTAGAGTGTTGTGTTCATTCATAGTTAAAGACAGTAGTGGTTGAGTACTTTATTATCTAAAGATGGTAAGTTAGAGTGTTGTGTTCATTCATAGTTAAAGACAGTAGTGGTTGAGTACTTTATTATCTAAAGATGGTAAGTTAGAGTGTTGTGTTCACTCATAGTTAAAGACAGTAGTGGTTGAGTACTTTATTATCTAAAGATGGTAAGTTAGAGTGTTGTGTTCATTCATAGTTAAAGACAGTAGAGGCTGAGTACTTTATTATCTAAAGATGGTAAGTTAGAGTGTTGTGTTCATTCATAGTTCTGTATCGTTAGTGGCTTAGCTTGGCATCGCCTTCTGCACTATCTCGCGTACGTGCACGCGTACTGAATAAACCACAAATGTACCTCTAATACCAGTATTAGTCTGACCACACCCCTCATCAGCTTACCTTCATAAGCAGGTGTGTGGTCACCTGCTCTCCTCCTTCTCGCTTTCACCACAAGGAAGAGGTGCCTCGGTAGATCCCCACACTTGACACCATGATGGAAGAAATTGGATTAGGAACAGCTTGGGAAACAAGGATACGTTGACATCATATCTTTATTTTCTCTCTCACTATTTTTCGAGAAAATACGGCGATATTGTCTTCGTACTGGAGTGTCTAGAAGATGATGATCATTCTACAAACCCTCCACCGGTTTTCGTATTGGGAGCACGCCGCTGCATGCTTCTCAACTGCAGTTCCTTGCTGTGTTTGTTGGGGTGAAACCTGTCAGGCCACAGCTGAACTGTCGGACATGCCGCTGTTGTGAGGAGCGGTGCGTTCCAGGTTGGGTGAGTAGTGTTTGCTGGCGGGCTCCACTTGTCTGTTAGTGCTATGGGGGCTACTAGACAAAGTTTATGGAAACCGGCCCCAGGCTAGGGTCCTTTGTTTAGCCGTCTAGGCGACAGAAGGCCTTGGTCTGGCGACCATTATAGTTTTAACTAGTGGGCCGCGACCATTGACACTGGTGATCCCTGTGTGTTCTGGACGAGTGGATTCTCTCTGTCACCGTGTTAAGACCCCATCTTTCATATCCAAATGAGAGTATTCTTTCACGAGGGGATATGTGCATGTAATGTGCGATAGCGGCAGATTCATGTTCAAAGTCAGCTATACAGGCCAGTTGGTACTGTGCTGATTCCGCCGGACGTGTTAATGTCACCGTTGTGAAGCGGTGTTGACGTCTTGTTTTCTCTTTTCTCTTAAAAAGTGAGGAGGGTTCAGAACGGCGGCCTGTCTGGGTGAGTGTTATGTCATTGTTTACATGTTCATAGCTTACGGTTAGCCGGTCGGTGGCCTGGCGCGGGGTAGCTTGGCTTCTCGCGCGCCGCCGGGAGCTCGCTCCTGATCGCGTGCGTCGTAGATCGGCGTCTCGCGAGCGGAAGCGATAGCACCCGAGCGGTTGGAGCAGCCGTTAGCTTGATGCTATTCTGTTGAACGTGCTTTGATTTTTAACATGTTTTACACTCTTGACCACGACGTCATCCTTGACAGGGGATGTTCGTCAACCCTGCCTGAGCCTAGACGGGGATTGCGTCGACAAAGAGGGCTGTGTTCTACGGTGGCTTGTGACTGCACTTCGCTGATCTGCGTTCCGGGCAGGTACGGGGTTGGCCAGACCCTCATAACACGTCTTCTGGTTTTACCTTGCTAAATGTATTGTGAATGACGGTGTTTTTTCCCAAAACGTGTGTTGTTGCAATGCATTTGAGATACGTTGCGGGTTGTGTGTGAGCTGTTTTTGTCACTGGCAGTAGCTTCTCCGTGCAGGTCGTGATGTATTGATCTGGTTGTTGTGTGAGAAACATCATGGTGTTTATGTGTACCGTGTACTCACTACTAAGGCAACTAACCTATGAAGCTATGCTTGGTGACGAGTGAGTAAAAGAATGTTCTTTCTCAGACTGTAATGACAATGGACAGTGAGTTCACACATTAACAGGTTTTCCTGTTTTAACTGGCCGTATTGAGGGTAAAATAGGAGGATTGTGTTTTTCCCCCCCCGGTTCCCTGGGGACTTTATCACCTCCTATCAGACATGTTGTGCATTAATTGTGTCTTTTGTGTGGTAGGGATACGATGTAACTCTCAGCTTGATTGCTGAGGTTGTGCTAAATCAGCTGGAGAAACTTATTTCCTAAAGGGAAATTGGTTTGGTTGCTGTCATGTGTGCTTAGCAAGGCCTGTGGTCGATACTAATCAAGAATGATGTATTCTCTCATTGTGATGATGATGGGTTGTGTGTGTCATGTGACCTACAACTGGGTTGTACTGGCCACAGAAGCACATGTGTATGTTGGACCGGGGTTCTTAGAGCCCTCTCTATTCTGTGTTTTTCCTTAGTAAAAATCAGATAGCAGGTTAGCTCGTGCGCTGTGTGGAGCTGTGAAACGCTTCATAGAGCTGACTATGACTGTGTCATATTCTCTTTTTGTCGTTACGTCGTATCATGGGTGTGGGGTCGTAAAGGGGTGAACTGGTAACCTTTCCTCTCCCCATTGTTCTGTCGGTCAGGGGTACACCCCCTGTCCTTCAAGGTTCCCGTCACGTGGCGGTTCGGCATGTTACGGGGGGGGGGGGGGGGGGGGGGGGAGGGAGTTCCTGGTCCCACGGCCTGGTATATTGGGCGTGTGCACCGCAGGAATTCCCCCGCCATAGAGTACGTCACCGTGCGCGTCTCTGTTGGTAGGACTTCCGTGTGCTGTTCAGGTCCATGTGATGGATCTGTTTTCAGGGGGGGTGGTCAGGGCTCCTCCTCACCAAGCGCCTACTCAGGCCTTCTGTGAGTTCGGACTCCTTCTTCCATGTGATCCATGTGAGGAAGCCTCCATCAGAGTACAGAGCCTTCCTCCTCAGATTGTCAAAGTGAGTGGACCCTCTAGAAGGGTCCTTTTCTATTGTATGTATATTCGATTCAATTCGTTTATTGAGTGTGTATGGGTTCGGTGCCTCTTCCCCGGAGGCCCTAAAACCAGTTTTTTACATGGCTCAAGGTGCAATATATTCTTTTCAATCTGTACAGCTCGCGTGGGAAGTCTCTCTGGGGATCCCCGTCTCTTTCCTATGGGAGGGTGGTGGGATGTAAAAATGTGAACATTTTTTACCCCGGCTGTGTAGACTGGGATACATACTGTTGATGCTTCCTTCTTTCTATTCCAGAAGTGTTGGAGTTAGGGAGTGTCACACCCCTCTTGTCGTTCCCCTGGGCGCCTTGGGGATTCAATGACAGGTCTAAATAGCCTGTTCATTGATGGGGGTGTGTCCCGACGCACGTATAGTGCTAGCTCGCTGTAAACAGGCGATTGACTGGCACGCCTTAGTTGCTTGTGGTTGAAACAGCGTTTTTATAAAGCAACTGAGATGGGGGTTTTTCCTCTTCCGGCGACCACATCCCATGACCTGGGTGGGTTGTCGACGGATCCTCGTTCATGTCTGGGGGATGATGACGGGATGGATCTGAACATATGTAGTGGGGTCTCACGCCCTTGGGGTGGGCCACCAGGCGCGGTTCGTCCCGACGTCTGGGTGGCGCCTTCTTTTCATGTTAAGATCAACACGCATATCTGCCCTTCTCCTGGAGTAGGCATGTCGACGTGGTTAGGGCACGGGACTGGTTCTGGTCACGCTGGTCCAGATCAGTTGAACCCGTTGTCCGCCGGGGATGCAGATCTGCTGTTCTGGTACCCTGAGGGACTTGGGCTTTTTTCAGGGGGAAAAATGCCAGGTCGGTCTGGGTGTCACAGGGTTAAGCGCTATGGAGACCCTGGTTGGGTATGGTTTTACTCAGCACTGTCGTCATGGCTTACAGCCATGCCATTCTGTACGCGCTCGATCTCGTCGGATCTCGGCCGCTACACAGGTTGGTCCTGGTTAGTACTTGGTTGGGAGACCGCCGGGGAATACCAGGTACGGTGTGCTTAGGGGCTGGTTCTCCATTGTTTTTCGCTCCTCTCTCACGCATGGCGAAGAGGGGCCTGTGGGGGTGGTTTTTTGACCTCCTCTGGTGACCCTGTGCTTCCCGTACCGCCAGGCCCGGTCCGAAGTGATGTTTGCGACCCGTAGGCCTGGGTTAACCCTTTTTGGAAACTGAAACACTTGTACTGCGGTATAGCCGGTGTATACCCGCAGGTGTGTTTTGGAGTTTTTTCTTGAGGGGTTATAGGAACAACCACCGCATTGGGTAACACCGAGGTGGTTGATTCCCTGGTGTGTTGGAGCAGTGTCAACTCCCGGGTTCACCGGTTGAGGGTGCCCCTGCACGTTCATGACGTCTGCCAATCGTGTCAGCCTTCTCTGCCTCGACCCCTCTGGGTGGGGGTTGTTAAATGGAGGCTTGGTCATGCAACACCGCCAGCTTACGCTCCTTCCGCCGGGGCGGCTGTGTTCAGCTGTCCCCTCTGGCGCCTGTCTCGTCCGCAGTCTCCAGGCTAGGGTTAACAGCCTGTTGCCTGGTTTTTCCCCGGTGCGCTGCCTGCTTCCGTTGGTTAACCTTTTTTGTGTGCTTACGGCCATGCTGACTGCCTATTCTGCAGGGTCAGTGTGCCAGGCGGTGTACTATTGGGGGGACGGGGCCCGCTCGGCTTACTGGCCTGGTTGGTTCCGCCTGGGAATACCAGGTGCAGTAACTGAGGGGCCTTTGTCCGAATACGCTGGCGATGTGGGGGGCGGGGCACTACGTGCCCACCTGGTGGGGTCTTGATGCTGGCATCATGGACTTCTCCGGGCCCCCATTCCAGGGAGTCCAGTCCTTTTGGTGGGTCTGGGTCTTCCTTCGTGCTCCGCTGCTACGGCCTTGCCACGGGGTTGGGTTTGCCCTTGACCCCGTGATTCTGGGGGCAGTAACGAGGTTGTTCCTCCGTTCGTTCCCGGGTGGCATGCGGGTTGTGCGTGTGTGTAGTCGTGGGTCAAGCCACGGTCTGCTCACCCTGTGCGTTGAGTTGCTTGAGTGCCTCTTCGCACGGTCGGGTCCGTCGCCCTCCCGTGACGTCCCTAATAGGGGGGCTACCCTCCATTAGGGGGGGTCGGGGGGGCTCGGCCCTCCCTGTTCTGATGGTTTTGGGGGGCTGTCAGCGGGGTGTATTTGTCAGCCAAGTGGCTCCGCTTGGCCTCCCTTGTGCAGAAGGCGATGCCAAGCTAAGCCACTAACGATACAGAACGTTAGGTTATGACTATAACCAAGTTCTGTTAGTTAGGGGCGATGCTTGGCATCGGACGCCGCTGCAGCCCTTGTCCTCACCTTGTGGTGAAAGCTTGGGAAGGAGGAGAGCAGGTGACCACACACCTGCTTATGAAGGTAAGCTGATGAGGGGTGTGGTCAGACTAATACTGGTATTAGAGGTACATTTGTGGTTTATTCAGTACGCGTGCACGTACGCGAGATAGTGCAGAAGGCGATGCCAAGCATCGCCCCTAACTAACAGAACTTGGTTATAGTCATAACCTAACGTTAAAGACAGTAGAGGTTGAGTACTTTATTATCTAAAGATGGTAAGTTAGAGTGTTGTGTTCATTCATAGTTAAAGACAGTAGAGGTTGAGTACTTTATTATCTAAAGATGGTAAGTTAGAGTGTTGTGTTCATTCATAGTTAAAGACAGTAGAGGCTGAGTACTTTATGATCGGAAGATGGTAAGTTAGAGTGTTGTGTTCATTCATAGTTAAAGACAGTAGAGGTTGAGTACTTTATTATCTAAAGATGGTAAGTTAGAGTGTTGTGTTCATTCATAGTTAAAGACAGTAGAGGTTGAGTACTTTATTATCTAAAGATGGTAAGTTAGAGTGTTGTGTTCATTCATAGTTAAAGACAGTAGAGGCTGAGTACTTTATTATCTAAAGATGGTAAGTTAGAGTGTTGTGTTCATTCATAGTTAAAGACAGTAGAGGTTGAGTACTTTATTATCTAAAGATGGTAAGTTAGAGTGTTGTGTTCATAGTTAAAGACAGTAGAGGTTGAGTACTTTATGATCTGAAGATGGTAAGTTAGAGTGTTGTGTTCATTCATAGTTAAAGACAGTAGAGGTTGAGTACTTTATTATCTAAAGATGGTAAGTTAGAGTGTTGTGTTCATTCATAGTTAAAGACAGTAGAGGTTGAGTACTTTATTATCTAAAGATGGTAAGTTAGAGTGTTGTGTTCATTCATAGTTAAAGACAGTAGAGGTTGAGTACTTTATTATCTAAAGATGGTAAGTTAGAGTGTTGTGTTCATTCATAGTTAAAGACAGTAGAGGTTGAGTACTTTATTATCTAAAGATGGTAAGTTAGAGTGTTGTGTTCATAGTTAAAGACAGTAGAGGTTGAGTACTTTATTATCTAAAGATGGTAAGTTAGAGTGTTGTGTTCATTCATAGTTAAAGACAGTAGAGGTTGAGTACTTTATTATCTAAAGATGGTAAGTTAGAGTGTTGTGTTCATTCATAGTTAAAGACAGTAGAGGTTGAGTACTTTATGATCTAAATATGGTAAGTTAGTGTTGTGTTCATTCATAGTTAAAGACAGTAGTGTGAGGTTCGCCTCTTCCCTGGACCTTTAATTCCTGTTCCCTGGACCTTTAATTCCCTGTCTCCTCACCTCACCAGCCCCCACCCTCGCGTTCGTTTACTCTCGTCTGCTCTTCAGCAGCCCACACCCTTGGACTACCTTTCATTATGTGTTTGATTGGTCCGTGCCGAACACACACTTCTAAGTCAAGTATCAATTACCATCACGCACCTGATGTGTGTTCTAATTAGCGCCCCAGTGGGCTTTAAATACCTGGATCTCCCCCCCAGTCCTTGTCGGGTCGTTCTCTATCTGTAGGCTCCTACGGGAGATTCTCTATAACAGTATCTTATCTTATCTGTATGCTGGTTCATCTCCGGCGTGAGACGAGGTGCCAGCCTTCGCCACCTGTCGCCGTTTGCCTGGAGTGGGACACAGCCTGCGCTCTCTAATTCTCTACGGGAGGTATTCCAGTGTTCCACTCCAGACCCCGCGCAGACGCGCTCCTACAGCAGACGCGCTCCTACAGCAGACGCGCTCCACTCCAGACCCCGCGCAGACGCGCTCCTACAGCAGACGCGCTCCTACAGCAGACGCGCTCCACTCCAGACCCCGCGCAGACACGCTCCTACAGCAGACGCGCTCCTACAGCAGACGCGCTCCACTCCAGACCCCGCGCAGACGCGCTCCTACAGCAGACGCGCTCCTACAGCAGACACGCTCCACTCCAGACCCCGCGCAGACGCGCTCCTACAGCAGACGCGCTCCTACAGCAGACGCGCTCCTACAGCAGACGCGCTCCACTCCAGACCCCGCGCAGACGCGCTCCTACAGCAGACGCGCTCCTACAGCAGATGCGCTCCTACAGCGGACGCGCTCCTACAGCAGACGCGCTCAACTCCAGACCCCGCGCAGACGCGCTCCTACAGCAGACGCGCTCCTACAACAGACGCGCTCCACTCCAGACCCCGCGCAGACGCGCTCCTACAGCAGACGCGCTCCTACAGCGGACGCGCTCCTACAGCAGACGCGCTCCACTCCAGACCCCGCGCAGACGCGATTCTACAGCAGACGCGCTCCACTCCAGACGCGCATCGCTCTCTAATTCTCTACGGGAGGATGCGTCTCTCCGAGCCGGCGCGCTCTCCGAACCGGCGCGTTCTCCAAGCCGACGTGCACCACTTCAGACGTTTAGCCGGCGCGCTACTACTCCAGACGCGCATCGCTCTCTAATTCTCTACGGGAGGATGCGTCTCTCCGAGCCGGCGCGCTCTCCGAACCGGCGCGTTCTCCAAGCCGACGCGCACCACTTCAGACGTTTAGCCGGCGCGCTACTACTCCAGACGCGCATCGCTCTCTAATTCTCTACGGGAGGATGCGTCTCTCCGAGCCGGCGCGCTCTCCCAACCGGCGCGTTCTCCAAGCCGACACGCACCACTCCAGACTTCTAGCCGGCGCGCTACTTCTCCAGACGCGCATCGCTCTCTAATTCTCTACGGGAGGATGCGTCTCTCCGAGCCGGCGCGCTCTTCAAGCCGACGCGCACCACTCCAGACGTCTAGCCTGTGCGCTCCTACTCCATCCCTGTAAGCAGCTCTGGCCCTCGCCCTGTCCAAGGCCTTTACCCTGTTTTCTCTGTCCCTGTCTCCAGCCCGCCTCCCCGGGCCTCTGTCCCTGTTCCCCTCTCCAGTGCCCCTGTTCCTGCCCTGTCCTTTGCCCTGGCCCTGTTCCTTTAGCCTTAGCCCCTTAGCCTGCTCGCCTCTTAAAGGCACCGTGCCAATTTTCCCTAATTCTTGTTTCCAGTATTTTGTGTTCTCCCTTAGCCTTCCCCTTAGCCTGCTCGCCTCTTAAAGGCACATTGCCCTTTTTCCTTGTTCCAGTATTTTTGTGTTCTCCCTTAAAGGGACAGTGCCGCCTTTCTGTTGTATTCAATAAATGCCCAGTTCTTGGCTTACTCTCATACCTGTCTTGTGTTGTGCGATTGGGGTCGGTTACAAACCATAACAAGTAGAGGCTGAGTACTTTATTATCTAAAGATGGTAAGTTAGTGTGTTGTGTTCCTTCATAGTTAAAGACAGTAGAGGTTGAGTACTTTATTATCTAAAGATGGTAAGTTAGTGTGTTGTGTTCCTTCATAGTTAAAGACAGTAGAGGTTGAGTACTTTATTATCTAAAGATGGTAAGTTAGTGTGTTGTGTTCCTTCATAGTTAAAGACAGTAGAGGTTGAGTACTTTATTATCTAAAGATGGTAAGTTAGAGTGTTGTGTTCCTTCATAGTTAAAGACAGTAGAGGTTGAGTACTTTATTATCTAAAGATGGTAAGTTAGAGTATTGTGTTCATTCATAGTTAAACAGTAGAGATTGAATACTTTTTGGTTATACAGTATATCATATTCACACTCCAAGTGATTTAGATTGACTTCACAACTGCAAATACAAGGGTTGTCCAACAAATTTCAAAACTGACTTATATGGCTCTTCAGTGCAAGGGTTAAATTCTTGTGACCATCTGCCACGATAACGGTGATAACAATTACAATTGTAAAAGATATAAAACAATGTCCGGCCCATGGGGACATCAACGTGTGTTGTCGGGCCTTACAAATAAATTTGATTTGATTTTGATTTGATTCTTATTAATATCACCCTCTGTTGACGTTTCGCGGTAATCTTTGGTTAATGTTGATGTTGACTCCCGCCAAAATAGTCCAGTTTCGTTCGGAAAAGCGTGAAATCGCAGAAGTTAAACGTGATCTTAAAAAACAGTTATTCATCTTACTTCCAACAGGCTCGCCACTCCAGCTGACCTTCTCCACGTCATCCTCCTCATCGTCTTCATCCGCCAGGCCACGGATACTGTTCACAGCCTTCTTAGACATCTTCAGCTGACAGAGTGAAGGGAATGGAATCAGGTCTAGTAATCAGGGGTTCTCAACCTTTCTGCTGCCAAGGCACCCCTGTGTCCAATAAAATATTCCAGGGCACCCCTATATACGATAAAGACTTTTCCGGCCCTGTCTTTTTCGCTACAATGATGACAAAAGTGCTTGCTTTCAAAATAAGGTCTAAATGGCGTTTCAGGTCTAAATGGCTTCGTACCGTTGACATTACACTGCTTTTAGTAGTAAATCAAATAGCATATATTTTAAAATAAAATTACAGAAAATGATCACTAGTGCTATCTGTTGCAGCTGCACTGTTTTCCATTAAAATTGCATATTTGGATAAGTGTGACCATTTCTCAAAAACAGAAAATCATGTATTTCTTTTAAATACAGAAAATGATCACCAAGTTACCATTTCTCAAAAAATATAAATAAATACAGAAGACTAGACAATTCCGCGCGGGGAAATGGTGAAAGTGTGGGTGATGCCTGTGTAACGGGGAAGCCCGTGGGTATGTCCACAGTCACGGAAACAGGTGTGTTGACGAATGACTGTGGCAGTGCGGGCTGGTAAATTAAACTCACTTCCCCATAACAGGGTTAACAGACGCATAGGTACGGTAGTTAGGAGTGAATTCACTTCTTAGTGCAGCGGCCTGTGTCGTCGCCCGCGGACGCGGGAGCCCCCTGTTCGACTCCCCCTCGGGACATTAACATTTAACATCAACACAACGCAGACCAGTATGATCCGTCACACCTGTGCACCGCCGGCCAACGGGAGAGGGTCTGTATTCCTCCGGAGGACAGCTAGCTAGCCGTTGTGGACACTCACCTTTCCACAGCAAAACAGTCGGCAAAGCATCTTGTATGAGAAATGCAGGTTTTCCATATTTCCTGTTTAAAGTCGATTTGTAGCCAGACGGTCCTGTTCCAAGATGCTACTAATGAGAACGATCTCTTAAAGATCTGAGTGAATTGTTGAATACACAAATGTTCTAGAATGGTCTATTATGACATCATACTGTGACATCACAAATGTTCTAGAATGTTCTATTATGACATCATACTGTGACATCACAAATGTTCTAGAATGTTCTATTATGACATCATACTGTGACATCACAAATGTTCTAGAATGTTCTGCCATTCATTCCTTATGGACCAAAATGTCCCGCTTAAAGTCGATTTGTAGCCAAACGGTGCAGTGAAACTTTCCAAAAAGTAATAGCAACTCAAGTTGGACCAAGCCGGTCATTTTTATACCTTAGTTACATGTGTATGTGGTGCGAAAGCTCTGGGAGGAGTTAGCGGACAAAAGTCGGCGGAATAAATAATAAATAAATAGTATAGATTACAATAATGTGGTTCACCCACACTAATAAGCACTTGTTCACTCAGTGGACATTTTATTAGCTGCTGCTGGCTAATAATACTGTCAATACGTGGGGAGATCTTTGACAAGGCAACACGCATGTCATCCTCAAGGCTCAACTTGGCCCTATATTTTGTTTTCAGAGCTGTCATGGATGAAAAGCCAGCTTCACACAGATATGTGGTGCTGAATGGTATCATGAGATACTTGGTACTCAGCTCTACACTCAGACCAACATGTTTCCAGGGGCACTTCACTGAAACCAGCTCTCCAGGTGGTATCAGATGAGATTTCAATGAGTTCTTCCAAGAGTTTGGATGGAGATGTGTCAGGAAGCTTTGTCTCAATGTTGTCTGTAAAGGGGTTCTTTATCCAGAGTAACTTGGTGATCCTTTTCTGTGTTTTATTAAATAATGATTTTCAGGGTGGTGCACGGCCGTCCCGGGTTCGACTCCCGGACCCGGCGACCTTTGCCGAATGTCTTCCCCCATATCTGTGAGGTTCGCCTCTTCCCTGGACCTTTAATTCCTGTTCCCTGGACCTATTATTCCCTGTCTCCTCACTTCAGCAGCCCACACCCTTGGACTATCTTTCATTATGTGTTTGATTGGTCCGTGCCGAACACACACTTCTAGTCAAGTATCAATTACTATCTCGCACCTGATGTGTGTTCTAATTAGCGCCCCAGTGGGCTTTAAATAGCTCGATCTTCCCCCCAGTCCTCGTCGGGTCGTTCCGTATCATATCTTTATCTGCAAACTCCTACGGGAGATTCTCTATCTGTAGGCTCCTACGGGAGTTTCTGTTTCTGTCTGTATGCTGTTTCATCTCCGGCGTGAGACGAGGTGCAAGCCTTCGCCACCTGTCGCCGTTTGCCTGGAGTGGGACACAGTACTGCGCTCTCTAATTCTCTACGGGAGGTATTCCAGTGTTCCACTCCAGACCCCGCGCCAGATGCGCTCTCCGAACCGGCGCGTTCTCCAAGCAGACGCGCACCACTCCAGACCCCGCGCCAGATGCGCTCTCCGCACCGGCGCGTTCTCCAAGCAGACGCGCACCACTCCAGACCCCGCGCCAGATGCGCTCTCCGAACCGGCGCGTTCTCCAAGCAGACACGCACCACTCCAGACCCCGCGCCAGATGCGCTCTCCGAACCGGCGCGTTCTCCAAGCAGACGCGCACCACTCCAGACCCCGCGCCAGATGCGCTCTCCGAACCGGCGCGTTCTCCAAGCAGACGCGCACCACTCCAGACCCCGCGCCAGATGCGCTCTCCGAACCGGCGCGTTCTCCAAGCAGACGCGCACCACTCCAGACCCCGCGCCAGATGCGCTCTCCGAACCGATGCGTCTCTCCGAGCAGACGCGCACCACTCCAGACCCCGCGCCAGATGCGCTCTCCGAACCGGCGCGTTCTCCGAGCCGGCGCGCTCTCCGAACCGGCGCGTTCTCCAAGCCGACGCGCCCCACTCCAGACGTCTAGCCTGCGCCCTGCTACTCCATCCCTGTAAGCAGCTTTGTCCCTCGCCCTGTCCAAGGCCTTACCCTGTTCTCTCTATCCCTGTCTCCAGCCCGCCTCCGCGGGCCTCTGTCCCTGTTCCCCTCTCCGTTGCCCCTGTTCCTGCCTTGTCCTTGCCCTGGCCCTGTCCTTTAGCCTTAGCCCCTTAGCCTGCTCGCCTCTTAAAGGCACAGTGCCTATTTTCCCTAGTTCTTGTTTTCCAGTATTTTTGTGTTCCCCCTTAAAGGCACAGTGCCTATTTTCCCTAGTTCTTGTTTTCCAGTGTTTTGTGTTCTCCCTTAAAGGGACAGTGCCGCTTTACTGTTGTATTCAATAAATGCCCAGTTCTTGGCTTACTCTCATACCTGTCTTGTGTTGTGCGATTGGGGTCGGTTACAAACCATAACAATATCTCTCTCCCATCCTTCCTCTCTGCCGGACTTGTCCAATAAACAAATGAAAAAGCTACCAAAACATATTAAAAAAAATTATGATTTTCAGTTTTTGAGAAATGGTCAAACTTATCAAAATGTGGTATTTTCATGGAAAACAGTGCAGCTGCAACAGATAGCACTTTAGTGATCATTTTCTTTAATCATATTAATTATTTTTTTTTGAGAAATCTCAAGGCACCCCTGGCAGCTCTCTGAGGCACCTAGTGTGCCTAGGCACCCCTGTTGAGAACCGCTGACTGATTGAATACTGCCATTCCACTACCCTTATCACTATTATATAAATATAACCACTATTACTATGTTCTATTATTATTACCTATTCTGCCTGTACACCCCCCTCATGCTGCTATGACATCAGAATTTCCCCAAGAGGAATAATAAAGGAACACTTGAATTTATGTATTTTGTATAATAATAATTGTATTGATTATATTTGTTTAAAAACATACAGATCAGGCATTGAGAAAATGAATGATGACATTTTGACCATGCAGTCATGGAGGAAAGCTCACCTTTGTGAAGTCATCATCTTCATCATCGAACGTGAACGCTTTATACTTTGAACTGTTCCAATATTCATCCTCGTCCAGTTTACCCCGTGTCATCTGAAAACACAAGCAGAATGTTCCGTCTGCTCATCCGTAGAACGGACTCTATTGTTCCGTCTGCTCATCTGTAGAACGGACTCTATTGTTCCGTCTGCTCATCTGTAGAACGGACTCTATTCCAAAGCCACCCTCGCTGATCCGACTCACCACAGGACTGGCTCCATGGTCGCTCTAACTTGCTGTTAAATTACTGATACGTGGTGTACCGTTGTGTGGCTGGTGTAATTCTGTATGATAGCATGCACAATAGAGCTATACCGTATATATATACACATTTCTATAATTATTACCTACTGCTTTCACTGTCTATGCCTGCCACACACTGTAACCATAGTAATCATAATAATTACTACCTCAAACTATAGTCCACCCATATAACTCTGTATGATAGCATGTACAATAGTGCTGTATATACCGGATACATTTATATATACATATAAGTTCCTTGGGGTACACCTGAACAATAAACTGGACTGGTCGGACAACACAGATGCCCTCTACAGGAAGGGACAGAGCAGGCTGTTCTTCCTGAGGAGACTCAGGTCCTTCAATGTTTGCAATAGACTGCTGCAGTCATTTTACCAGTCTGTAGTGGCCAGCGTCCTCTTCTATGCTGTGGCATGCTGGGGGGGAGCTACATCAACTCGAGGGACACCAACAAGCTCAACAAGCTGGTGAGGAAGGCTAGCTCCGTGGTGGGAGTCGAGCTGGTCAGACTAGAGGTGGTGGCAGAGAGGGGGATGAGAAGGAAGCTGGCTGCTATCCTGGACAATCCCTCCCACCCCCTCTACGACGAGCTAGTCAAGATGAGAAGCACGTTCAGCCACAGACTCATACCCCCCCGACACTCAACTAACCGCCTCGGACAGTCCTTCATACCAGCGGCCATCAGGCTCCACAACAGTGGGCAGGGACTGCTGCCAGACATCCAACTAGATCTAATAGGAACCCAAGGAGGACAATAACACTACCTTATGCATACTGCACCTTATGTGAATACTGTGATACTGTGAATAATGTATATTTCAGTTAGTTAGATAGTAAATTATAACACTACCTTATGCATACTGCACCTTATGTGACACTGTGAATACTGTATATTTCAGTTAGTTATATAGTAATTATAATTATATTGACTTATTTGTTTACACTGCTTGTCTTGTTTTTACTACCTGTACCCCACCCAAGGGGATCAATAGAGGAATATCTGATCTTATCTTATCTTATATTTACAACATATATATATATATATATATATATATATATATATATAATATATATATATATATATATATATATATATATATATATATATATATATATATATATATATATATATATATATATATATATATAATATATATATATATATATATATATCCATACATGTCTGAATATACTGTACCTGCATATAATCCCTCTATATACCTACTATACTGCCCTGTCAAGGCAGACCGCAGTAACTCAAAAAAAGTCAAAATTGAGTTATGAGTGAAATTGAACTTGTCAATAAATGTTTTATCTTGTGACCAAGTTTCAGATGTTAATGTCGCGCAGTTTTGGAGATATGGGGTTTTAAAAACTGCAGTAACTACAAAATCACACTCAAAAACCAGGCAGACCGCAGTAACTTCCAAACAGTGAAAAATGGCTTTAAAGTTTTTTGACTTGCCATCCAAAATGTGTTATAGGTAGATAGATGATAGTACCCAGATTTAACATGTATTAATGAAGTAATCTTTAGGCATACAAAAATATGACATAATTATTTTAATTAACCCCCAAAAAGCAGATACTGCACTCTGCTGCACAGTTCCCTTAAATAATTATACAGGTAATGTACAGGCAAAGTGCAGTAACTTCAAATACAATGTTGTTTTCCCTCCAGCTTTCATAACTTAACCTAGCCATTTTGAAAATGAAATTTAACACCTGAATATATTGGAATGATGATGATCCAAATAAAATGGCTAGGTTAAGTTATGAAAGCTGGAGGGGAAAACAACATTGTATTTGAAGTGACTGCACTTTGCCTGTACATTACCTGTATAATTATTTAAGGGAACTGTGCAGCAGAGTGCAGTATCTGCTTTTTGGCGGTTAATTAAAATAATTATGTCATATTTTTGTATGCCTAAAGATTACTTCATTAATACATGTTAAATCTGGGTACTATCATCTATCTACCTATAACACATTTTGGATGGCAAGTCAAAAAACTTTAAAGCCATTTTTCTCAGTTTAACTTTTTTGAAGTTACTGCGGTCTGCCTTGACAGGGCAGTATACACCTGCATATAACCCATATAACCCATATAATATTGTAGTATAATTTGACTGTTAAATTATACATATTCTTAAATAACTATTACCTCCCAATTTGGAATTCAGGAAGCCATTTAGAGAAAATCCTCCCGTGACCTTAAACAGCTAAATCAATATAGGGGTCCCAGGTCATGCGAGCCAGGATGTCTCCACAGAAACCAATTTTGTATACAGACACACTCAGTGAGCTTAAAAGCAACATACAAGAGAAGGAACCAAGGGATATGATTCACCCCCGAAGACTCAAAACAATGATTCGGCCAATGACGGTGTTAACATTCAAATCACATGTATATGTGATAAACAGCTGTATCAACACAGTGTTTGTGTGAGCAGCTAGGCTGCTCTTGAAAATCACTTAAAATATAATCATGAAATAAAGCTTCTGGTTGAATCAAGCCTTTTAAAAAAGTTATTTAAAGCATTACATCTTCAAAGTATTATGTGGGATAAAGTATATATCTTTTAGAATAACTCATTCTGTAACTAATGCAAGTAATCAGAAAATGCTGTCAGTAGCTGTAAAGGGAGACCAAGGCATTTGCATATAAGCAGGCCTCATCAGCTGTTTCTCTCAGAGGTGTGAAAAGCTCCAACTTCTGCTGGGGCACAAATAGACAGGAGGAAGGAGATAATGGTTAGTGATTAGGACACATTAGAAATGTATTTTTCTATATTCAATTTAAAACCAGATTAAACTACAATTATCACTGAAATGATGTGTTTAACCTGGAAAACATTTTGATAGTAAATTTGGAGTGGTTTATAGCCAAATGTACAGGATTAAGGGAGGTCAAGTGATTTTACTAAAGTGCAAAACTATTGTGTAAACTAATTAAAGGTGACATGCATTATAAATGTCATTTTTCAGTCTCTAGCATTGTATTATAGTAATAGGAGTTAGTATCAATGTGTTTTAGTGGTCTAAATACCATATTGGCGGATTGCTCTGATTCAGCTCAGACCATTTCCTGCTCCAGTAAATTAGGCCATCCTGATTTGAAGGCCTGAATGACGTTACTCAGGCTCTGGGTAGCAGACAGTGATGTGATTGGCTCTGTGGTTGTAGATAATGCCCGCCCACAATCTACCTAGACTGCCGCAGTATGAGGAAGTGGTTTCCACTCGCTGTGTAATTAGAGTGAAACCCGACACCTCTGCACTCTGGAGGGAGAGAGAGAGAGAGATAGAGAGCATTCGGGAGCACTTGGGGGGGGGGGGGGGGGGGACCTGCCGCGCGACACACACCGCGAACTGGAGAGGGAGAGAGTGAACAGATGAGAGAGAGAGAGGAAGGGAGGACCCCCCCCCACAAGCTGCCGCGCGGCACACCCGAGAGAGTGAGAGAGAGTGAGCGAGAGAGAGAGAGAGAGAGAGAGAAAGGAGGAGAGAGGGAGGGAGGGAGAGAGGGGGCCTTATCAATAACAGCCTGTCTTTTTTTTCTCTCTCTCTCTCTCTCTCTCTCTCTCTCTCTCTCTCTCTCTCTCTGAAATCTTGAGGCTGAAAAATTATGGTTTGAGTACTTGATTAGAAATATAAAACAATGCATCGATGGGACTGCCCCATCGATGAAGAATAAGCTATATCACACGTTGCCAATGACGGGATACGATCAGCGGACATTTTTGTTACATTAGTTTGGAGAACGCCGATTCAAACCTTGAATTATTGTATACATCCAGTGTTTTTGAGCGACAGCAAGTGTTTTTAAGAAGCAAGTCATTGTTTTGCTTTTGTTAATAAACTTGCAAGAAAGTCAGGAGCGCCTGTCTGGACATCCATTCTTAACAAGAGTATAATGCTGGTCTGACAACAACGTGGGTACCTAGTATCTTTAACAGATACAACAATATCATGTACAATAATGCTGTATACACCGTATAAGTTATATATATTTATTTATTCTTACCATAATTATATATATATTATATATATATATACTATATATATCCACATCTGCCTGCACATACCTGCATACCTGCATTTACATATCTGTAGATACTATATCTATATCTGTACATATCCCTTTCTTACTAGTTACGCTGCTGGCCAGTACGACTTACTACCATAGTGTCTTTACACCTGTATCACTGACACTGTACACATTATTACTACAACTCTGTACATACATCCGATTAGCACTATTACTCAGTAGTACTCATTTCTATATTTTATACCCGTTTAATCACCTGCACATTGTGTATTACTATTGCAATTTACTGTTACATTTGCATGTGCCAAACTTCTTTTCATTGTACTCTACTTGTGCTGTATGATGTATGATGACAACACATTTAAATCTAATCTAATCTAATCTATTCAACAACCAGTTGGTTGAATCATCATGTGTTTTGCAACATTAGAAATAGAACCCAAGTGTCGCCGGTTCGATACCCAGGCTGGCCGGAAAATCCGGGCGAGAGAAGTAAGTTTGTGTTTTCCTTCGGTCATGACGTGCTTTATCGGGGGGGGGGGGGTCTTGGATGTGGTAGCCTGGTAGGGATTGATGTGTGAGGTGTTCGGGGGACTGGTTGTTCCGGGGGGTTCACATGCCTTCGAGCGACATTGTACTATTGTACTTATGTTATGCCTATTCTAAGTCTGCACGTTTCCATTGCACTACTTTTATTGTCTTTTATACCTATTCTTATGTCTGAAATGTATGCAATTTTTATTTAGTCAATTTGTGTGCTGATTTTATGCCTATGTTCATTTTATACTAACTGCTGTGGTGCACTCTGGACTGCGGTCCATGTGTGAAGAGTACTGTATAGATAGTTATATTTATTATTGTTATATTGTAGACATGTGTGCATTGAAATGTCTGTAAAGTCTCAGACGACATTGAAAATGAGGGTGACCTCAATTTTAATCTCGAGAATAAATAAAGGTTGATGATGAGTGAATAGCCCCCCCCCCCTCCCCTGCACATCAACGGCCACCGTTTAAGTGCCCTTGAGCAAGGCACTCAACCCTCGCTCTGCTCCGTGCGGTGTCAGATGGAGGACATGCTGCGCAGCGGCTCCCAGGGGGAATGTGTGGAACTGTACGACTGTGTAGCTGCCCAGAGTAAATACACATTGAAAATATGAATACATAAATACATGTTTAACCACCTTTGTTACATTTTGACCTCATCACACACACTGAGTAGGACGCTGGTAGAGACAAACCACCAATTTGTCTTGGTCATTTGGTGACATCAACATGAACCCTTTCACTAACCGCACTACCAAATGGTTAACCTTTCACTTAGAAAATACAGAAGGTTAACCCTGGCTTTCACTACCCGTTGGAAAACCTGACTCTATATCAAAACGTCTGTCTAGTTTTTAAAATAAAGTGTGGATTGGCTCCTCCTCCTTTGTCCGGTTTCATCAACTCAAGTCTGCCTCAACCAGGAACACTAGAGGTGCGCAAGGGGGACTGTACAATCCCTTTAAAAAAGTGTATTTGGCCAGGTCGTCTTTCAACAGAGCATCCCATCAATGGAACTCAATTCCTCAAACAATTAGAGTGTCCACATCATATCATTCATCAAGTGCAGGGTTAGGGTATGGCTCATTGAAAACCAGCATTGTCAACACTGAGGTGTCTGTGTGTGTATGTGTGTGTGTGGATATGGTGCGTCTGTCTATGTCTGGGTCTCTTAATATGTCATGATGTGCTCTGTCCTTGTGTCCATGACTGTATTGTGACCTGTATCCCTATCGTATGTCTATGTGCTTTTGTTGTGTTTTTATTCTAATGTTATTTTATCTTGATTTTATTCTGTTTTGCTAACCCTTTTTTCACACAGGATTTTAGCCTGTACCTTCTGGCAGGGGGACTGCCAATGGAAATGAGCCTTTTGGCTCAAATTGGGTGCATTTACATTGTAAAATGTTTTATTAATGTACACTGTCCCCCTTGATCAAATAAAGTAAACCTACAGACGGTTAACTCTTTCACTACCACAATACAGAAGGTC